>NW_021703782.1:109418162-109681687 GCF_005190385.1 Monodon monoceros
TCCCTGGTGGCGCAGTGGTTGAGAGTCCGCCTGCCGATGCAGGGGACGCGGGTTCGTGCCCCGGTCCGGGAAGATCCCACATGCTGCGGAGTGGCTGGGCCTGTGAGCCATGGCCGCTGAGCCTGCGCGTCCGGAGCCTGTGCTCCGCAACGGGAGAGGCCACAGCAGTGAGAGGCCCACGTACCGCACACAAAAAAATAAATTAAAAAAAAAAACAACAATCCTCTGCAAAGTTCTGTAGGAAGCACATTAAAACAATCGCACCCTCATCCTCCAGGGTCAGAGGCAGGATTCAAGGAAGACACTGTCCCACCGTCACCTAAGTCACCCAGAAGACCACTGCAGGCAGGTCAGGGCTGGTCTGCCTTCGCTCTGATTAAATCCCACCTGGGATTTGTGGGTCTCCTTTGAACGGCGGCCAGAGGCTGCATTTATAAATGTTAAGTAGACATCTCATGTACTGGAAGTGTTTTCTGACAGCTCCCAGGTGCCCTGAAAGCTGAAGGCGGACGTTCCAGAGCCGATGCCTTTGAGAACACAATTTAGAGCGTTCTCTGCACTAACCAGAGTCACTGTCTTTAGAAAAACTGAGGGGTTCTTAAATCTGCGGAGCTCTTGTTAAGAAATGACTCACTTCATTTAAGTGCTCTGCACTGGGAGAGGTACACAATGGGCTGTCTGAGCTTTACAGATAAGCTTTGTAAAAAATTCAATGCTCGTCGGTTTAGTGAATCCAACTAAGAAACACAGATGAATCTCAAAACTAGCATACAGTGTTAGGAAAGCCACTCCGGGTACAAACATGCTGAGACAGAGTTAGGAGGCACGGCAGCCACCGCCATCAGGACTGCTCACGGTTCCTTCCTACTCGGGCTGGGCAATCGGCTCAGGACACCAGGCTGACAACCTTCCCACCGCCCACTACTTCTGGTGTTGGGGTGGGGGCACCTCACAGCCAGCCACTGCTCGGACTTCACCAGCCATCCCCTTAAGCACTCCCTTACAGTCTCAGCCGAGGCTACGCTGAGAGTGGGTCAATCTTGCCGGTGCAGGAACAGGGAGAACCGGACTCTAGGACCACTTTAGCAGCCACCAATCCGGGCAAGTCACCTCTGCTTTTTCTGAGCCTCAGTTTACCCACCTATAAAATGGCTACAATTTACTTATCTCCCGAGGTTGCTGTGAAGATCCAATGAGACAGTGGATGTGCAAAGTGTCTTGAGAATCGTAAATCTGAGTGTTCCAGTTCGCGATGAAATAAGAGCTAGACGGAGGCAATGAGGTGGGGATTTAAAAGCCTCTCGGCTCTCTTCCCCCCTCACACCCCATCCACCCGACCCGGGCAGAGGACCACAGAGCAAGGGGACATGGCTCCATCTTCCTGGATGCTGTCAGCCAGCAGCACCAGAGCCACAGGAAACTGACCTGCACAAGACTCAGGAAAGCCTTCGGTTCTCCGCCCACCCTTAGAACTTAGATCCAACCCAACTGTATTCCCTTAACCTAATTAGGGCGAAAGAATCGCTAAAGTCAATTCTGAAAGACACTCACCAGTCAGGCCTTCAAGTCCGCGGGCCTGACAATTGGCCGCCTCCATGAGACCAAGGGGTACAGATGGAAGGCAGCTTGCTCAGGTGCCAGCCTGTCAGTTGGATTAAAATGACTCATTTATTTACCCGAGAACCTCACAAAGTGCTTTTACTAACAGGGAGAGGGGGCCTGCGGCTCTCCGAGCAAGGGACGCAGCAAATTCGCCTCTGCTGCCTTCCCGTCCTGCCAAAGTCATTACTGCGGCGTGTGGAAAGCCATCAGCGGGGCACAGGCCCCCGTCGTCCGGGTGACAGATTGGGCTGCGTAATCAGAGGGGGAAGGAGACAGCGCAGAAGCTGTCAGAGGCGCGAGATCTTGGCTGGAGCCGCCAAAAAGCTGGCAGCATGAGTTAGCGTAACTGAGTCAATAGCCAACCATCTCCAAATGGTCTTGCCATTAACACGAATGAAATACGAGCGGAAAAGGTAAACTTCGCCTAAAAAGCATGCCCCAGAGGAAACCGAGAAAGTCTCCATTTCTTCAGGGGTGCTGAAGGGACATTCTTGGGATGCTTACAGCCCCCCTCCTTTGTCTCCTGGCCGCCTGGCACAGCGAAATTTCCCAGGAGGAGAGGAAATTAAGAACCGCACAGACGTAACGGAGTGTTTCGAGCAAAAAAAAAAAAAAAAGAGAGAGAGAGAGAGAGAGAGAGAGAGAGAGAGAGAGAGAAGGTGGCGGACAGCAGCACAGGTGCTTTAGGTATCTTTTGAAAAAGGAGGCATGCGTGGACAAGCACAAAGCATTCCAAGGGATACTCAGCCAGCGGATGCAGGTGGAGGCGGAAGTGCCTCTCCTTGCTGGGAAAAGGCCAAGGCACTGGGTACATACATCCAGGAACAACCAGGGAGAGCCACGCATCAGCCCTAAAACTAGAGGGAGCTTGGAAACACCACATTCCAGTCACTTGGTGGGGTTTCTCCTTCCCAACCCCTCAACTTAACAGTGGTACTGAAAAAACCTCTGGCTTAGGGCGAGTGCTTCACTATAAGCCGGAGGAGATACTCTGCTTCTTTGGATTTCTTAACTCCATTGAGGAAAGTGGGCTCTGAACTTCCAAATGACTCCTTCTTCCTTCCTGCTAATACTTGCTCCCTCCTTAACTTGGGTTCTTCTTAGATCCAGTCTTCTAGAGGACACAAACTTACATTTCAAATATGTAAGGACTTCTCTTTCCCAGACTGGTCTCTCCTCCCTGACCATCTTCTCACCTCTGCCCAGACTCTGGACTCATCGCGGTCACACGTGTACTGAGAACCCACATTATACAGCCATGTACCAGGTCCCGCAAGATTGCGTGAAGTTAAGAAGATCCTTGCTTGTAAGATGTTTAAGATGAAAGGAAACACAGACACACACACACACACACACACACACACACAGAGACACACCTTTAACTTTCTTCACAATAGAAAAGATATAAGGAGGAAAATGGGGTCGAGGGAGGGATTTTCTAGAAGTAAAGGAAACAGCAGAACTGTGAGCCTTTGTGTGGTTACACCACAATTCCCAACTTCTCACACAAGACAGTCAGTCTTCTGGCCTCATTAAAATGATCTCAGGATGATAAATCAAAATGGCAAAAGATACGGTACAAAGGGGGAAAGTCCCCACGCAACCATTCACAAGAGCTTCCCCTTTATCCAAAGAAGCGGGTCCGCCATCCGCCTTGTCCTGCTGTGGCCCCGCTGCTCATTAACACCCAGGAGGTTCCCGGAGAGCTTTCAGAGCCCGGCAAGTAACAGGCTGCTGAAAAGGACGCAGTGACAACATCTCCCCAACCCAGGCCCCACCTATCACAGCCAAAGCATCCCAGACACCCCAAGTTTCCACCTATAGCAAACAAACACAGCAGAAGTAGAAGGAAGACTGGGCAGGAAAGAAGAACTTCTCCCCACTGGGGACTCTGGGTTTGTACCCTGGCTTAGAAATGGAGAGGCATGAGCTCCCACCCAGCTCTTTTCCAGTCATTTCCTAAAGCAGAAGAAAGAAAAGATGAGACTGGCTGAGGCTCTGCATGCTGGACGTGGCCTGGGCGAGCAAGAGAACACGCACCAAGGGGCTTACAGAAATCAGATTATGGCAAGTGAGAGCCTGCTTTCCACGTGGCACGCGGGCCTGGCAGCGGGCAGAGGTGCCAAGCCAATGGTGCTCCTCATCTAGCTGACATCACCTGCCTGCAGGCAGCAGCCAACAGGACAAGGAAAATCATCTCGTGCTTTTGACCCCACCGAGAATCACGTTTCAGAAAATGATCTTTCCTTCCGGAGAGCTACTAAAGAAAACCCCAAAACAAAACAAAAAACTGAACTTCAAATACCTGGAGTTTTCTCTGAGACTTAGAGCTCACCCATGTCTGTGAAAAACAGGACAGCGTTTGCACACTAGGAGACTCAATAATTTCCCACCAGGGACAAATCCAGCATCTCAAGGGTCAAAAATAAAGCATTTTGTTCTGGTCCTAATTCCAACACACAGGTTCCTACTGCCTTCTGTTGTTTTTTTTTTTTTTTTTGCGGTACGCGGGCCTCTCACTGTTGTGGCCCCTCCCGTTGCGGAGCACAGGCTCCGGACGCACAGGCTCAGCGACCATGGCTCACGGGCCCAGCCGCTCTGCGGCATGTGGGATCTTCCCGGACCGGGGCACGAACCCGTGTCCCCTGCGTCGGCAGGCGGACTCTCAAGCACTGCGCCACCAGGGAAGCCCTGCCTTCTGTTTCAATACAGATGATCTGTAACATTCACTCTTCAGATAACACCATATATATGAAAAAGTAAACTTATTCCCAGTGAGCACTTGTTTTTTCATGTCACAAGCAATTCTTTATTGGAATGTTTGAGAGAATCCCATAGGTAAAACTAAATTCTTTATTTTATTGATTTTTTTTTTACAAAGAAGTTTTTAAAATTTTATTTATTCATTTTCTTTAAAGATTTATTATTATTACTATTATTTTTTTCAGTATGCAGGCTTCTCACTGCTGTGGCCTCTCCCGTTGCGGAGCACAGGCTCCGGATGCACAGGCTCAGCTGCCATGGCTCACAGGCCCAGCCGCTCTGCGGCATGTGGGATCTTCCCGGACCGGGCCACAAACCTGTGTCCCCTGCACCGGCAGGCGGACTCCCAACCACTGCGCCACCAGGGAAGCCCTATTATTATTATTTTTTAAAATTTATTTTGGCTGCATCAGGTCTTAGTTGCAGCACACGGGCTCTTCGTTGTGGTGGGCAGGCTTCTCTCTAGTTGTGGCGTGAGGATTTTCTCTTCTCTAGTTGTGCTGCGCGGGCTCCAGGGCACGTGGGCTCTGCAGCTTGCAGAACGCGGGCTGTCGTCCAGGCGCACGAGCTCAGTAGTTGCGGCGCACGGGCTTAGCTTCCCCGCGGCGTGTGGGATCTTAGTTCCCTGACCAGGGATCGAACCCGCGTCCCCTGCATTGTAAGGCGGATTCTTTACTACCGGACCACCAGGGAATTCCTATTTTATTTAGTTTTTATTTTTTTATTTCTTATGGAAGTATAGTTGATTTACAATGTTGTGTTAGTTTCTGGTGTACAGCAAAGTGATTCAGTTTATATATGTATATATATATACATGTGTATCTATACATACACACATTTTTTTTTTTAATTTACTTATTTATTTTTGGCTGTGTTGGGTCTTTGTTGCTGCTTGCGGGCTTTTTCTAGGTGTGGCGAGCGGGGGCTACTCTTCGTTGCGGTGCGCGGGCTTCTCGTTGCGGTGGCTTCTCTTGCTGTGGAGCACGGGCTCTAGGCATGTGGGCTTCAGTAGTTGTGGCTCGCAAGCTCTACAGTGCAGGCTCAGTAGTTGTGGCGCGCGGGCTTAGTTGCTCCACGGCATGTGGGATCTTCCCGGACAAGGGGTCGAACCCATGTCCCCTGCATTGGCAGGCAGACTCTTTTTTTTTTTTGGGCAGGCAGATTCTTAACCACTGCGCCACCAGGGAAGCCCCATATTCTTTTTCATATTCTTTTCCATTTTGGTTTATTATAGGAAACTGAATATAGTCCCTCGTGCTATACAGTAGGACCTTGTTGTTTACCTATTTTATATATAGTAGTTTGTATCTGCTAATCCCGAACTCCTAATTTACCCCTCCCCCATTCCCTTTCCCCTTTGGTAACCGTAAGTTTGTTTTATATGTGTGTGAGTCTGTTTGTGTTTTGTAAATAAGTTCATTTGTTATCAGTTTTTTAAGATCCCACATATAGGTGATATCCTGTGTCTGTCTTTCTCTGTGTGGCTTACTTCACTCGGTGTGATCATCTCTGGGCCCATGCATGTCGCTGCCAATGGCGCTATTTCGTGCTCTGTTGTGGCTGAGTGCTGCTCCCCAATGAGCGAGCATGTTAACCTCAGCCTCAGTCTTTAGAAGAAGGCGCGCACCAGTGATTCTCAGCATGGAGGTTCTCGAGCCCCAGCTGTCCACCTACGTAACCCACGAACACCGGGCGCCTGCCGCTCTGTGCTGGACGCTGGGACGGGAAACACAGTCCCTGTCCTCGTGAGCTTGCAGTCTGGCGGGAAGACACCTAGACCAGTTGTGAGGAGCATCATAAAGAAATGCAGGGCCCACTGGGAGTGCCTCGTGGGGAAGAACTGGGGCTTCTGTTTCCTGAAAAACCGCCACTGAAGCTGAGGCCTACGAAGGAGTTAGTTTAAGTCAGCGTGGTGTGTCCCAGGCCGAGGGAGCTCATGTACCAGGGCCCCAAGGCCAGAAAAAGTAAGAATGACACATTCAATTGAAAGAGGGCCCTGTTTGGCTGAAGGACAGGCAGCAAGAGGGAAAGTGGAGACAGAGGAAACAGGAAGGGGTCAGGCTCCAGAAGTGTCAAGAGACAGAGGATTTTTGACAAAGTTCTTTATCAAGTAGATTACTTGGACTCATCTTCGCTTTAGACCAGGCAAGTGAAGACAGTTTTAGAGCAAACACAAGCATCTGACTTGATGGGCTTCATAAAGAGAGGGGCTACTTGGTCAGACTCAGATCTCCTTCTGAGGCAAGCATTCCAGGAGCAACCGCTCTCAGATCTGAAGGACCAGAGCCGGCGGAACCACTGTTTGCCACACACGTGAGAATCCGCAGGTCACCGGGCAGGCCGTCTTGTAGATGATCATGCATATATACACACACAAGAAACAAAGCTGCACTCGCTCACAAACTCTCAATTTAGAAAGAAAACAATCTCCATTACCTTTAAAACTAAATACAGAACAGGAGTTCCTTAAAAAGTAATTGTATTAAACGAGGCCTAGACAGGCGTTCACGTAGCTAAACGTCGTTGCTTCTACCTAGCCCTTGTTCACAGGATTATTACCAACTTGATGGTGCAATTTCATTACCGTATATATAGGGATTTCTCAAGTAACCAGTTGGGGATTAAGTTACATCTTCCAAGATGGCACAAACAGGGAAGGCATTTTAATCTTGGGAGCCAGCAGCAACTCTGGTGAAGTGAGTCCCCAGAGAAGCAGGGACGTTGAAGGTGTGAGTTTTCAATCTCAAAAGATCACAAGAGACGTGCACGACAAAGGTCACCGCGGTGCTGGAGGAGGTGGCTACCCACGACTGCAAAGACTGAGGCCGAGTGAGCGGCCCTGAAAACTGCAGGGCAGATGACAGCTCTGGACACCAGCACACAGACTCTGTCCAAGCGCATCTACTTTCCTTTAAGAGAAGGTGAGCAGAGGCAAGCAGAGTGATTTTGTTGTGAAAAGACTTTCTCAGCTCTAATTACTCCCGATAGCTGTAATTTACAAGTTCTTGGTGGAGAGAAATCGCCAAGATTCACACGTTTTCAGACAACAGCTGCCACTATTAGTGAGCAAATCGCCAAGTCTTCCGCGCAGTGGCAGCCCGCTATCTGCGGCAGTAAGGTGGCAAACCAGGAGTGCAAAGAGACCAGCCACACCAAGAGGCCCCCGGAATTCCTGTTCCCTGTCGGGGGGGCCCGGTGACCCCAAGGCAAATCGTCAGGAGACGAAAACCTGCCACCACCATCACAACAATTGTCAACCTTCCCACGGAGCGCAGAATGATACATACCGTGCAAAGAAGAACCCCCGTTTTGGAATGTGAGAATTCTTGAAACACTGCTGTTCTTTCCTGCAAAAACAAGGAAAAATAGGGCCTTTATAACTCTGAGATCGAGTCCAGCAAGGTAGGCTTAGATTCTCATAACTCTCCCAATTTTCTACTGCTATAACTATTTTTAGGCACAGAGAGAGAGGTTTTGCCAAGAAAGAGGAAGAAGTGGATTCTTCACATCTTGCAACAAGACCCTATACCTACACGACCAGGCTTCTTGGACTGTGGCAGAGCAACAAGCTTTGAGGGCAGCACGTTTCATTAAGACAATGCGGGGGTGGGAGGGGGGGAGGCGGCCACGCCCTCCAGAAACGGCCAACACCCAGAGCAAGGAGGGCCAAAGGCCAAAGTTCCTGCACTCAGGGTTCCCAACTCAGAATTTACTCTAACACCTCTTCTACAGGTGGTCTAGAGGCTGAACAACAACCAACCTTTCCTATGGGGCAATTTTCTTAAAAACTGATTTCTAAAAAGACTTTCAAATTGTGAAAACCATATATTTTAACTGTAGAAAAATTATACTTCAAGTCAAAGGAAGGAAATTAAATCATCCTATCACTCAAAACAAAGCACCACCACTGGCAACACCTCGAAGCTTCCTGAGCCCCCTTCTAGGCGAAACATAACCAAATACGTGGCTTAAAAACTGGCATCATGGTTCTTACACTCCTAACATGCTCTTATTATATATCAACTGAATGTGGACATCTTTTCATGCCAATAAACAGCCCCAAACCGCCTCATCTCCTGTGACTACACCGTATTCAGCTGAATGGGAGCCCCGCCTCCACGTGACCAGCACCCCACTCCTGACGCAGCTGAGGTTGTCTGCACTGCTCACCACCACAGACAACGCTGCGATAAACAGGTCTGTAGGTAAGTCACCGTGCTCATGCTTAACTATTCCCTTGGGGTAAACCCCTAAAGGCAGACTTGCTGGACCAAAAGGCCTTGGGCATGAACTTGCAGGGGCCACAGTGGGGGTGTGTTTAAGTCACAGTGTTGCCAGCAGTTAAGACTTGGCCATGTCCATCTGTCAGCAACAGTAACAAAAAGGAAATATACCCAAATCACTGAAGATTTGGAAAAAAGAAGGAAGTGAAGTCTCTCTTTCCGCTCTGACACCAAGGTATACCTCATTCTGGCCTTTCGCGGGTACACGTTCCATCACGTGGCTGGACCCCAGGCTGCACCTCACTGAGCACAGTGGACATGACAACCGGCACGTAGGGTGTGTACCAGGTACCAGATGCTGGCCTGCACTTTACACGTCTGAACGTATCCGATCCTCAAAGCAACCCAGTGAGCAGGTACTGTCACCACCCTCACTTCCAGAGGAAGAAACCGAGGCACAGAGAGGTTAAGTAACTTGCCCAAGGCATGTGCATACACTGTTAATACAGGACTGAACTGAGATCTGAACCCAGGGAATTTATGGCTGCACTGTAGAGTCAAAATCAGAAAAAAATCAGGAAAGTTCATAAAAGCCCGTGAAACTAACCTTAAAAGTCCAGACATACTGTACTGAGATCTGGGGTAAGAAACACAACTACCAAAGTCCTGAGCGTCCATCACAGCTATCATGCAGCAACTTCTTCAAACAGTAGCTCCTCTCTGATGCTCTTATACCTGGTTAGGGTCACGTTGGTCACTTCGGGAGACCACACTAAGGTCAGGTGGAGCAGGGGGCAGGGTAACAAGCCAGGAGGACGTGATGGGGACGGTTTTAGCTTAGTCCCCTGGGACAAGACACTGCACCAATATTTAGAAAACGAAATACAGAGATCCTCCCTGCCACCTTCTACCCATCTCACAGGGAGGGTGTGAAGGCTAAACACTTAATAAACAAGACAAGTAAACTACTGACAATTATTAAACGATGAAAAAACGACACTTTTCCTGAAAGAGAAATAACAGCAGTAACGGCACCTGACGTTTACCCAGCGCTCACTCTGCACCAGGCCTCGTAGTAAGTACCTGATCTGCATTAACTCAGTGAATCATCACAACGACGCCAAGAAGTACGTACTACTGTTCCCTCCACCCAGAGGCACGGACACTGAGGCACAGAGAGGCTCAATGCTCTCCTGAGGTCACACAGCCAGTGAATGGCAGAGTCAGCACCAGAGCGCAAGCAGTCTGCCCCCCCAGAGCACACGGCTGTAAACACCCTACCCAGATACCACCCTGTTACAATGAGAGATGCACGGTCTGAAATAACCTAACTGCAGAATCTTCTGTTGACACAGTCAAACCCCTAGATCCTTCTGAGTCCACATCCAGTTCCTTCATCATCCTCACACCTACCCTGCATGATGGCTCTGCAGAAAACAGACCTGGAATATTGATAAAATCAGTTTAAAAAAAAAACAAACCCATAAATGGCATTACATTATGAAATCAACAAACTTGATTGAATTGGGGATCCTGAAGGTAAAAATTAAGAGTTTACAGGACTAAAGCTGGAATATTCAGGAAATTCTGTATAGTCTTGTGTTAAATAAGAAGCTGTGGGCTTCCCTGGTGGCGCAGTGGTTAAGAATCCACCTCCCAATGCAGGGGACACAGGTTCGAGACCTGGTCCAGGAAGATCCCACATGCTGCAGAGCAACTAAGCCCATGTGCCACAACTACTGAGCCTGCGCTCTAGAGCCCGCGAGCCACAACTACTGAAGCCCGCACGCCTTAGAGCCCGTGCTCCGCAACAAGAGATGCCACCGCAATGAGAAGCCCGCACACCGCAAGGAAGAGTAGCCCCTGCTCGCCGCAACTAGAGAAAGCCCGCGCGCAGCAACGAAGACCCATCGCAGCCAAAAATAAATAGATAAAATAAATTTATATTAAAAAAAAGAAGCTGTGTCCTTGAGTAACCTTGAGCAACTTCACTTTTCTAAACCTCCGTTTCCTTAATTATTAAAACAAAAAAAAGCAAAAACGAAGAGGGGCTGGACTTGATGACCTTTAATGCCTCCTTTAGCTCTAAAAATGTCCTGATTTTTAAAAGGTGGTTCTAGTCAAACCTTATTCCAATTTCTGGTTTTCTTTCAAGCTTTCTAATTTTCTAAGCTGCCTGGTAACCTCTGCTCTAGGACAAGATGGCTCCCGTTTCCAAGCCCTGCTTGTCCTTCCTGCCACAATTCCAGAGAGTTCATCTCATTCTACACCCCGCTCGACTCCCTAAATGGATGGCCTGCCTACCGGTAGTGGAATGAGAGTGAACGTAGCTAAGTACCTAAGGTGAGGAAAATGTTCCACTATTCTTCCTGATCAAAAATATTCGCCAGTGCTGAGCCCCTGCAGCCCCTCTGGAACCCAGCGTCCTCTCCCAACCCAAGCGTTCCGAGTGAAAGCGCTGCATCTTGTTGACAATGACAGCAGTCACGCTCAGCAGTACCATATGGGAGCCACAATTTAGCTCCATTAATGCTCTTAATTTGAAGACATCAAGCCCTAATTACACACTGGGTACTAAAAAGGCAAAACCCTCCCCTGGTGCCAGCTACTTAGTGGTACTCTGTTGCCTTAACAGCTGGTTGGGGTACAGTCAGGCCAAGTTGGGCCCACGAGCTCTCTCGGGTGGAAGAGACCAGCTCCCGGAGCAAAGCAAACAGGAACAATAGGCTCCCCTTCGCCCCATCGACACAGCTGCGTCACCCGCTTTGGCCTCTGGTGGGTCTCCCACTTTAGCCACGTTTTTCCCTGGCCCAGTGGGGTCCCTAGGGAAGCCAGGGCCAACCCAGGAGGACAGGCTCACCTCCTGCTCCAGGTCGCCGTGCAGCCGCAGGAATTTTAACCGCGTGGAGGCACATGGCAACGCACCTGGGGCCAGGGCCCCTGAGCCGCTCAGCAGGGTCTGGAGGAAGAGGTTGTAGTGGAAGTCCACCAGCTCGCAACTCGAGAAAAAGATGATCAACTTCTGGTCTCTCTCAAACTACATCGATACAAGGGGGGAAAAACCACCACGTGTTTTTAAGATGAGGTGACACTTGAAATGAATCTCTTTCTAAAACACATGGGCAGGCTAGCCCCGATCTGGAAACAGAGGCGACAGATGGCTTTGAATTATTTTTAAAAATAACACAGATCCTCCACACTACAAAGAATGTAGGACAGGAAAATGACATAGCTGCAACCTCGAACAGGCCTCTTGTATCTGAGAAAAACAATTATGCTCCAGAGCAAAGCTGCCCTTAGCTGTGTCCCTCTCCCTCACTCGGTCCCGCCATGCACGGCACTCCCCGGCGGGGACTCTGCACACACAGTCTTGAAGCTGCACCCTCAAGCCCTTCCACCTACTATCTCCCCATATACCAGAGAAAGTTATCATGTGAATCTAGTAAATACACAAACACGATGATTCTTTCAAAAACACGAGCACAGGCTACTGTATTGCCTCACATCCATCGTGTGTGTACCACCTGCGACACTGCCGGTATCAGTCCCAGGAAAGGTATTTGAGGCAGATCTTAAGTTGAACATAATGGCCATCAGTGACCTCGGACTCTTCACCGCAATCCTAGAACCACTGACTGAGAAGATCTCTGCTAAGGTCTGCGCTTGCACCACAGCTCAGTTTGGAAACCTCTGTGTGTGTCTCAGCTCACTGCCTCAATGCCCAACATGAACAAAACTGTGGTCTTTCCCCGGATCAGGCTGGACCCAGTCCCCAGACCTACCTTGCATTTCTGCAGGATGAAGCCCGCTAGGGAGACAAGCCTCAGTTTGCTGGGAACCACTGTCACGTACTGCTCGAGGCTCGCTGGTATGGCAAAGCTGTCCAGCTCATCGCTAGCTTGTGGAGAAGCTTCAGGAATGGCTTTGCTCTTTGGGTTCGACTGGTCATGGCTTTCATCCAGGACAGAAATACTGACTGGGTCATGTAAACTGATATCAGCTAGCCACGTTACACCTTGGAGAAAACGTGAAGAGGACAAAACAACTGACAGGCACACGCTGTAGAACTGGTCACACCCGCACAGCCCCCACACCACACATCCAGGCCTATTGAGAAGCTCCTGATGGGTGTGTCCCCAAATGCCAGCACTGATTGGCCCCACTGTCAGTCCAGTGGGGACCCACCTATTTCTTCCCACGGGCCAAAAACCCATCCACACCACCGGAGTTTCTAAACTCTGACCCGTGGAAGACCACTGAAACAGATGTCTGCCCACCATCCCCCAGAAAGGGTTCTGTGGTCAAGTAAGTTATGAAAACCCTGATAAAAAGCTTTCCCGGGATTCTTTCCCAGGGTTTCCCGGGTTTACAGGCCTTCTCAGGACCTTTATTGTATAAATGTGCACATGAATCTCCAAGAGGGGGAGGTAACGAGTGGCATTTCCCCAACTTTTTGAGCGCAGAATCCCCTTTCCATGGATTATCTCTTTCTTTTTTTAATATTTATTTATTTTATTTTTGGCCGCGTCAGGTCTTAGCTGCAGCACGCGGGCTCTCTAGTTGTGGTGCGCAGGCTCCGTAGCTGTGGCGCTTGGGCTCCAGAGCATGTGGGCTCTGTAGTTTGTGGGCACGCACAGGCTCTCTAGTTGAGGCACCTGGGCTCAGTAGTTGAGGCATGCGGGCTTAGCTTCCCCGCAGCATGTGGGATCTTGGTTCCCCGACCAGGGATCAAACCCGCGTCCCCTGCATTGCAAGGAGGATTCTTAACCACTGGACCACCAGGGAAGTCCCATGGATTCTCTCTTAAAGTCACTGTTAGTTAGGATACACTCTGAGAACTGCTGGTGAGTCACGTGGATGGCATCTGGTACGTGTGCACCAGAGCAGGCTAGTAAACCGAGTGAAGTGAGAGCTGAATTGTCGCTCAGGCAGGGATTCACGTGCAGGGGGTCCTGGTGGAGAGTGATACAACTTTTCCAAGCCTAGGTGTTCCCATCAACAAAAGAGAGCTAAGAAATTCCATCTTAACGATGATGGAAAGACAGAAATGAGCTTACAGAATATATTTTTAGGATTTCTCTTTAGGAGAAAGGCAGGGTGATTATACCAAAAAATGAGCGGGGATAGGTTACCACCTTCAGGACAAGAGCCCTGCTCTCAGCGGCTGGCAATCGCGATCACAACCTCACGAGACCACCAGGTGCGTGGCAGGCAGCATCCTCCCCTCCCTCCACACCCTGACGGGAGCACAGCAGCCTCCCCTTCCTGTGAGGGCTCTGGGCCTGGGACCTGCCCCTTCTCCCTTTCCCCACGTGCTGGGGACCAGGGAGTCAGGATGATGGGAGAGGGAGGCCGGGAGCACAGGACACATGGTTTGAAGAGCAGTCCTCTCGGACACCTTCCTCCTCGCCCGATCCCCACCGAGGCTAAGAATCGCTGCTGGGAGACAACGCAGCTTGCATCTAGGCCCTTCCACTCCATTGAGAAGAAACAGCACTTCTTCTCAACTCACCTTCCGTGAGTGTTGCCGACAGCAAGACGTTCTGTCGTTCCTGGCACTCGGCATTTACAGCGTTGAGTATCACTGTGATGTCCTTTTCAAAACCCAAATCCAGGATTCTGTGGTTTCAAGGGAGGAGTTTTAATCTACGTGAATAAAGGGAACACTAAGGGGCTCCAGAAGTTTCGGCAAAGACCACAGAAACAGCCCTTTCCTGCTTCCTGGAAGGGCTCACCTGTCTGCTTCATCCAAAATCAGCCACTGGATCTGACGAAAATGAATGTTCTTTGTGGATTTAATATGATCCACGAGGCGCCCGGGAGTTGCGATGAGGATATTTATTCCCTTCCGGAGTCTGTTTAAAATTATATGTCATAAAAGAAAGTAAATCAGATGGAGCCATAGCAATAGAAAACACAGGGGAAAGGCTGAGGAGGAGACAGATTCAAGGCCAGCGCCAACACGCCACAGCTTGAAATCATGACAAACGTAATGACAAGTGGATACAAAGATATATTTAAGTTCTAATTTTTCCCTGAAGTTTCTCTGTCTTACAAAACGTAACTGTTAAGATCTGAAATCCTATTAAAATTGTCTCAGAGGAATCTTTACTATATAACCCAATGCCCTTTATCTGATCCATAGATGCTTCCTAGAATATTCCAGATAGATGGTCACCTAATCTGTTCTTGAAGGCATCTGTGCCGGGGAACCTCCCACCTGAATGCATTATCCCATGCTAACGTGCTTTAATGGTTAGAATGCTTTTTTCTTATACTGGATCCTTGTTGTAACTTCCATGCCATAGGCCTAGCCTTGCCCCACGGACCAGGTGGAATAAATCTAACTTCTTACTCCACAACCATCCTTCATCCCATTAGTCCATAGTAATAAAAGCCTACAGCTTTTAGCTGAGTACATTTTCCAGCTGCCCTTGTAATTAAGTGGGCACGTGCCTATGTTATGGCAATAAGATAAATGGATAAAGGGAGCATGCAAATCCCACCAGTACCTTTAAAAAGAGGAGGTGTGATTATCTTTGTTCCTACCGGCAGGAAATCAGATATAATGGCTGGAGCTCCAACAACTATCTAACACTATGAGGAAAGCCTGAAAATGGAAGCTTCACTCAGCGGCACAAAAAGCCAGAATGAGCCGGGGTCCCCACGTTGGCGCGTGCACCATGCCAGCCCCGACGACTACCGTCACGCTTCTTAAATGTGAAAGAAAAAGAAAAAACTTCCATATTGTTTGCGCCACTGCTGTTGTTAGTTACAGCAGAATCTTACCCTAACCAATACCCGAAGGTTTCAAGTCGAATATTTGCTCCTCAGTTACAGACTACACACATAGTTGAGCGTAACCACTAAGCATTAAGCTATAATAAAATAAAAACGTTTTTAAAAGAATGCACAAAATTTGGAATTTACTTCTTGCAACAATTTTCTACTGACACCCATTAGCAATTCTAACACAGAATTAGGAATCAATGCATTTGGGTGAAGGAAGCAAGATGCAAAGCATTATGTAGGTTTATAATCTTGTTTCTGTAAAATCAAACAACAAAAATCCCAAACTCCCAATGTCCACAAAAGGGAGTCAATGGGGATGTATCCTTAACAAGGGGGGGACCGTGGGTCTCGGGGGCCGGGGCGGGGTTGAGATTTGGGAAGGTAACGAGCTGTTACTGCCCACATCAAAAGGGAGCCCCTGGTAGTTTCACCAAATATTTTTACAAATAGCACCGTTTAGAGGGACCGCTCCCTGGGCACTCAATCTGTCCCCACGCACTGGGACTAGGAACCCTCATCTGAGACAAGGCTCTCCCCAGGCTGAGAAGGGCCAGAGTCTTACTGAAGAGGAAGACAGAACAGACTTGAAAAGGAATTAACAATAAACAAACCTCGCCCTACCTGGCTTTTTCTGATTTTCTCTTCTCTCCTCCCATTAACACTCCGGGCACAATCCAGGTAAATGGCTACAGAAAGACATCAGACCAAAATCAATGCAAAGCCCCATTTACTGCAGAGGCTGATTCCAAATTCCCTTTCCTGAAGGAAGTCGTGAGGGAGGACTCGGCTTTTCATTGCAGGAGGTATTACTGTGCAGACGCAATTCCTAGGCCTTGCCAGGCCCACGGATATTAGCGGTAACTTAAATCATACCTATGCGACTAGCTTCCGACACTGTAAGAGAGAAATGTGGGCTTTTTAAGTGATTCAGGCAGCTTCTCTGCCTTTCCCTGTACAGCGTGAATTGAAAACACAATTCAGTAAGTCTATTGCCTTTTTTTTTTTTTTCCTTTTTGGTTAAGATCAAACCCAAGTACAACGCTTCCTTACTCCCACTCGTGATAAAAGAAAGGAGAGATCAATTCTCAATCTAATTCGGTGGGCTGGCAGCCTTTGGCTTGGAAGCTTTCTCTCTCTTCTTTCTTAAACAAACCCTATTTGCAGCTTGTTAAGTTGCTTTCACGGGATCACCTTAAGGTTGTACCTGTGAGTCTCTGTAGGTGGCTTGCTAGTGACGATGATGAACAGATTACAGGACCCGAAGTACCAGTGAACACTAATAGTCTCACTAAACTAGAAACTGGTGATTCGTAAGGTTCAGATCAATAAAAACCTGCAAACTGTATCTGGGGTGAGCAGAGACATCCAGGGAATACAAGGAAAACCGCAGTAATTCCTAGCTCTTTGAAAACAAAGAAGAGACCGGTATCTTTCTCTTTCCTCAAAAAGTCAGGAAAAAAAAGACAAAACTGAACTCATGGCTTGCCTTACCTTAAGCAGTTTCTGGACAGTATCAAAGCTTTGTAGGGCCAGCTGTAAATGTTAAAAAGTTAGAGTTAATGAGCGAGGTCCCTTCTCACCTTTTAACTTATTTTTAAAAACTTAGACAGTGTAAAGTGATAAGGATCCAACCCTGGACCTCAAGTTAGGATTTTAAAAAAAAAAGCCCTATACACAGAATCTACTTGGGAAATACACCTTGTTCTTAGACTGATTCTGAAAACCGTCAGTCTGGAGAACGTGGCTAGAGACATCACATCTATTTCTCGGACATACACAAACACAGTGCTCTGTGCTCCCTCTGCTGGCTCAAATTCCCAGAGTACCACACAGAAAAGTACAGTCTATGGTACACAAAGATGGAAGAAAATGAAACAGAGTCAACCTGTTTGGAAAGAGAGAGAATGTAATATGTGTGAAGGGGTAAACCAAACAGTGACGCAACAGGCTAGCCTTGGGAACGTTACTTTACAGGTGACGTGACTATATCCTAAGGCTGTGCTGGGGCAGAGCAGTAGCTAAAGACGGAGATGGTCATTTCCCAAGTTTATTAAAGGGGGAAAATAATAAAAAACCAACAAGCCCAGTGGAAACCAGAGAAAGAGAAAATTAATGTATTGAATGGTTTATAACCATTAACAACCATCAACAAAGCCTCTACATAATCCCTTTATCCAAGGATATATATATATACAGTTTCCACACGTTTTGTATTCAGGAAGCATCCCAGGGAAGTAGCAAGTTTGCTGCTGTAAAAATTTAAATAGCTCTGTGCCTACTCCTTCAATGGATGGAGCTGAGACAGGATGCTGCAGGCTGTACAGAAACCTCCATTGTCATGATCGATTCTCTGCAAGGAAGTGATTAGCATTTGATATAGGAAACAGATACCCTAATCTGAAATTGCCTCTGAAGGCAAATAAAATAAATCGGATAGAAGAGATTTCCACCAAGAAAGAAGAAAAACATCAAGAAGCTTAACTTTCAGAAACAGGTAAAATTTTTGGTATAGTAGCTTCTTAAAAAACTAAAAGTTCATTTGTAGGGTCAACTGCTTTTATTTTTTAATTATGTTGTAAAAGAAAACAACAGTGTACAAAAATGTGATTATTTTAATTCCTTTTATAAGGACAGAAATTTATAGTGTCATTAGTTTTTAGATAACAGAGAAACACTTTTCCAAAACCAAAAAAACTTCTGGTTTTCAAAGAGTACTTGAATTTTTCTTCTTGTCAGGAACCAGAAGGATGGTTCCTGGGCAAAGGAAAGGGTGTCGTGATTTGTGCAGCAGGGAGAAAAATGGTAAAACCACTTTTAAATTCAACGATATCACTGAAAGTACTTGCTTAGCACTCCGAAAGTGGGACTGCTTACCTCTCTTGTTGGCACTAGTATCAGAGCATAGGGGCCGTCACCACGCTGTTGACACAGAAGGAAAGAAATGCCATGAGTTGAATGAACGCAGGTCACAGAGGTCCAGAAGGGGAGATTAAGAGAGGCCACTTGTAAACATCAGGAGCAGTTCATTAAAGAGATAAGCCTGCCCACTACCCTCATGATTACACGACATTAATCTAGAAGTTCTGGCCCACGCAATCAGAAAAGACAAAGAAACATATATGAATCTGGAAAGTAGGAAGTAAAGTTGCTGTTATTAGCAGGTGATATTTTATCCTAAAAAAAAAAAAAAAACAAAAACCAAAGAAAACAAAAACAACTTAAGAAATCGGGACTTGAGGACTTCCCTGGCGGTGCAGTGGTTAAGAATCCGCCTGCCAATGCAGGGGACACGGGTTTGATCTCTGGTCCAGGAAGATCCCACATGCCGCGGAGCAACTAAGCCCATGTGCCACAACTACTGAGCCTGCGCTCTAGAGCCCGTGAGCCACAACTACTGAGCCCACGTGCCACAACTACTGAGCCCGCGTGCCTAGAGCCCATGCTCCGCAACAAGAGAAGCCACCGCAGTGAGAAGCCCGCGCACCGCGACGAAGAGTAGCCCCCCGCTCGCCACAACTAGAGAAAGCCTGTGCGTAGCAACAAAGACCCAATGCAGACAAAAATAAATTAATTAAATAAATTTAAAAAAAATCACTTGAAAATCTACTACAAAAAAGACAAGGCAACTAGCTGAATACAAAATTAATACAGAAAAATCAACAGCCTTCCAACACAGAAAGTTAGATGGAATCACACTTAGAATAGCAAAAAAGGTTAAGAAAAATAAGCTTCACAAAAAATGTACAAAATCTATACAATAAAAAATTTTAAATACCTCTAAGGCACATAAAATAAAATCTGAATAAATGGAACAATGTATCCTATTCTTGGATAAGAAGACTTAATATTACAAATAAGCTAATTCCCCCTAAATCAATCCATAAATGTTATGTAATTCTAATGAAAATGCCATGAACATGCATATTTATGCATATATAAAGTATCTAAAACATGCCACAAGTATACATACATACGCACATAAAAAATAATATATATAACCAGACAAGCTGATTTCAAAGTTCATATGGAAAAATAAATGTGCAAGAATAATCAAGACATTTCTGAACAACATCAGATGATAAGACAATTTAAATCTACAGTAGTTTTAAAAAATTGATGCTAGCACATAGAGATTACAATAACAAATACAGCCTAGAATAGAATCAAACACATATAGAAAGTCAGGAAATATGATGAGGCAATTTATATCAGCAGTGAAAAGATGAATAATTCAAATGTCCTTTTAGAAAAAAAATTAAGTTAGAAAAATAAAGTTGGAATTAAGTTGGCCTTTTTACGGATGACATAAAACTCAGAAACTATAAAACTGTGATAAATTTTATTACATAAAAATGTTTAAATTTCAGAATGGAAAAGTAATACCTAAAGAAAATTAGTCAAATGACAACGTGGGGAAAAAAAATATGCCACACATAAGAGAAAGGGCCAATTTCTTAGTTTATAAAGAAAGTTTGTAATTCAATTAAAAATAAAAATAAAGAAGACCAACAACTCAAATAGAAAAATGGAGAGGGATATAACAGCTAATTTGTGGAAATAAGAACTCAAAATATGGCTTTTAAATGTACGAAAAGATGTTCAACTTTACTCCTAAGAGAAATTCAAATCAAAACTACGATACAATATTTTTCCCCTGTCAAATGAGCAAAAATAAAACAGCCGATAGGGTTGATAAAGGCACAGGCACACAGGAGCTCTTATACACTGTCGGTGGGAATCCAAATTGGTGTAACTCCTTTAAAGATCAATTTTGGTATTATCTACCAAATAAAAATGCAAACTCCACTTATAGGAATTTCTCAAAAAGAGAGACTCACACGTGTGTATAAAGAAGTTGTTTAATTGCTTTGTTTGTAGCAAAATGTTGAACACAATGTAAATTCCACCAACGAGGGAATGACAATAATTTATGGAACAAACTTACAGTGGAAGACTAGGCAGCCATTAAAAAAACAAGGCGGGTCAACACGGTATTGATAAGAAACCATCCCCAAAACATATTAAGTGAACAAAAGCAAGGCACAGACAATCATGCACAGCAAGCAACCATTTGTGTATCAAACAAACAAAAACTTCAACGAAAGGGGGAGGGGAACTATGTATAGTCAGATTTGCTTTATATGCAAAGAATATCCTTGGAAGGATTAAACAAGAGACTGGTGATAAGGACCATCCCATCCTGAGAAGAACTGTGCCACTCAGGGCAAGGGGCAGTAGAACGACTTACTTGTCACTGTATATTTTTTGGCGCTCTTCAAATTTTTTTAACATGTACATTATACCTACAAGTAACAGTAACAATAATAGAAGAAAACAAAGTAATCTGACAAGGGCCAGGAAGTCAGCGGTGCCTTGCATCCCCCAAGGGCTCACAGACACTTAGGGAATGAATCGAATACGTTAGTGTAAAAGCTAAGCACAGATTTAGCAGCAAACTAAATTACAAGTATGGTTTTCATATTTTGCATAGGAAACGTTTACCTACAAGGAGAAAAGGATTTGGAATTCAAACTACAGCCGTCTGTACTCAACATCGACTTTGCGAGACTGCGCTGAAGCCGGGCGAGGAACAGTAAACATGTTAGTACAACGGTATCAACACAGCAGTGTTAGAGATTCTGACATTTCAAAAGGTGTTACTACACAGAGAAGAAAGACCAATCAATTCCTCGCAGGGCAGAAGTGAGTGAGGAAGGATGGATGGGATGTTAAAAAAAAATCAGAGCCCAAAGAGCTGAAAGTGTGAAAACACAGAAAAGCAGTCCGTTTTCATTCCGTCATCTGAAGTAGCTGAAGACTCTGCTGGTGCCTTGAATTTGCTGCTCCCTCCAGATAGGTTTTTTTTACAGGTCAAATCTGTTTACAATGAACTCCAAGGGCCTGTACTGAGCATCACTTGAAATAAGTGAATTAAATTTGGGCTTGTTAAATCGTCTCTACAGACTATTCCAATCTTTAATAGAACAAGCTGTTATTGATATTAAAAAATACTTGAGTAAATAAGAACAACGACATGGTTGGTTAATGCTCTGAATCTAAGCAATTCAGAACACTGCCCTTCAAACCAGCCACACGTCCCTGTTGCTGACAATGATGGTGGAGACTTAGGGAGCAGGTATTATCACCACCAGGCGCTTGGAAGCAGGTCTCAACTCTCCCCGTGCGCTGACTCCCTGAATCCTCCTGGCAACCCCAGGACACAGGCACCGCCGTGATCCCCCACGAGGCACACCAGGATGAGGTGATGTGCTAACGTCACACTCAGACCCAGGATCTGAGCAGAGCCTCCGCCATGCTGTCCACCTGAGGAATGTAGTCGCATGTCTCCTGTCCTCCGTTCATGGATCCAGCAAATGAGACAGCTGGGCCAGAACTGTAGGACCCACGCCAGATCAAGTACACGCCCAAACTCTGCAATTTTCCAGGAAGAAAAAACCCTCTACTAGAAGTTCTCCTGGAGTATCTAAACGGATGAGACTTTACCACACTGGT
Organism: Monodon monoceros; assembly: GCF_005190385.1. Taxonomy (NCBI): domain Eukaryota; kingdom Metazoa; phylum Chordata; class Mammalia; order Artiodactyla; family Monodontidae; genus Monodon; species Monodon monoceros. Next base: position 109,440,056 of record NW_021703782.1, read on the forward strand.
CTAATAATTCACATTTCTTCTCTAACCTACACCGGGTACGATGCTGAGGCCCTCGTATGAACCACCGCACTGCAAAGTGCCCAATGGAAGAAAACATCAGTCACCTGCAGGAAACAGAATGCCCACTCACCCGCCTCAGAGAAAACTGGCATTAGTGTGAAAAGCATCCTTCTCATCTCTGTGTGTGTACACACATATATATGTATACAAATGTAGAATTATTAGTTATGAAATTGCAGTCATATTATACATACTGTTTTATAACGGGCCTTTTCAACATGGCAAGAATGCCTGTCAAGTTCACAAACAGAAACTGAAGAAAACAGCACTTTTAATAACTATATAAGGTTCCACCATTTGGATGACTGTGGAGGATTTATTGATTTAAAAATCATTTAAATAAAGTTTAAGTAACATTTAAACGTATTCATTCTGAAATAATTTCGGGCTTACAAAAAATTGCACAAATAGTCCAAAGAACTCCCTTACACCCTTCCCCCAGCTTCCTTATATGATACTGATTCTCAGAATCACACTACAATGATCAAACAGGAAAGTAACACTGATTCATCACTATCAGTTAATTTATAGCCTCATTCAAAGTTCATTAACTGACCTATCAACATGCTTTTTCCAGACTAAGACCCGATTCAGGACCACGCAGCATCCAGCTGTCATGACTCCTTTGTCTCTCTTACTCTGGGGTAGCTCTTCAGTATCTCTTTGTCTTTCGTGACCTTAATACCATTGAAGAGCACTGGCCAGTCACTCTGTAGAATGTCCTTTGACTTGGCTTCGTCTGATGTTTATGACTAAATTAGAGTTGTGCATTTCTGGCAAGAAAACCAGAGAAGTACTGTTTCATCCTTCACGCACCTATCAGGAGACACATTAGGCCGACATATCCCGGCACTGGTGAGGCCCCATCCAACCACCTGGTTAAGGTGGCACCAGCCAGGCTTCCCCACTGTAAAGTTACCATCTTTTTCCTGTATCTTCTGGATACATACTTTGAGACTGTGTAAATATCCCATTTTCATCACACTTTCATCCACTCATTTTAGCATCTCTGATGATTCCTGTGTCATCTGCCAAACGATAATGTCCTACAAGTACTCACTGGAATTCTAGTATAAGGAAGGGCTTTCCCTCGTCCCGCCTATTTATTCAATAATTCATTTATATCAGCTTGGACTCAACAGGTATTTGTTTTAGACTGTGGGCTGTAATCCAACGCCATCATTATTTGTTTTGTCATTCAAATAACAGGCAGGCTCAATATACACCTAATTCTGCATGTGTCGCAACTGAGGAAAAAGTAACCAACTAGCTCATCACCTGTTTGTGAACCCATCTCTCTTCCTATTTCTGATCTCACTGTTTCCTCTCAACTGAGAATAACCAGGGTGTATTTGTGAGGTTCTGGGCTGGGTTTGGAGATGACAACTATGCCCACGGAACATGGCAGTCACACGGCCTCCTAGGGGACCATTCCAAGGAACCCAGTTCTGGCCCCTCTGGCCCAGGCGCTAAGTGTGTTTCGCAACTAAAGATAGGTCCTAGGAAATACTAAATACAAGGCGGCCCAACCGTCACACCCGCTAATTGGGTACTTATTTTCACTTCTACTATTCATGACAAACCACTGTTTTCAATACAATGTTCACCTTTCTCAGTCAGAAGAGCTTGGCCTCTGGAGACAAGGAGAACGGAGGTGGAAACCCAGCTCCACAATCACTCCCCACAGGAAGTTATTTAACTTCCTCAAGCCTCCTTTTTTTGTTTCTTTTTTTTTTTTTAAATCGAGGTAATAATAGTAGTACCTTCCAACTCAGTGGGACTGGGGTAGTTAGAGAGTCAAGAAGACAACACAAGCAAAGCATTCGGCACGACGTCTGACACAGGGGGAGCATCTTACAAACATTCCCTGTTAGAACTACTAGGATGACTGTTACATTTGTTTGTATTTATTCTATTCCACTCTGAGCACGGTCTTCAGATGCAACATGCTTATGTAATAAATGAACTAAAAAGAGGCAGGAAAACAAAGCTAACTGAAAAGATTCTTTTGGTCCCAATATTACTGCTTTGGTTCAGTTTGACGGCTTCTTATGCACTGTGAACAGTAACAGGAAAACATACTTTCTTTTCTATTTTTTTCTTTTTTTTGGCCACACCACGCGGCTTGTAGGATCTTAGTTCCCCGACCGGGGATTGAACCCAGGCCCTCGGCAGTGAAAGCGCCAAGCCCTAACCACTGGACTGCCAGGGAATTCCCAGAAAAACACACTTTCTACTCACCTGTATTTTGGATTTCATTGCTTGAAGAGACTGGACCACAGGGATGCAATAGGCAAGAGTTTTACCTTTTAAAAAAGAACAAGAGCAATCAAAATCACAGAGCCTGTAGATGTCAGAAAACCAGAGACAGGAAACGAACCGGCACTGCTACCTTTGGGCCGTCCTGAAGTCTGGGGACAGGAAAAGTGCACTCACATCCGGGTGGAAACGGAAGCCACCTGTCTGTCACAACTCCTAGCTCTGCTTTGTAAATTCAGTACTTCTAACAAACCTGCACCTTCAGCCCCTTTAACGTCTAACAAGGGAGACAATGAGACATTTCCGAGGTCACACAGAAGCTCAACTCAATGACTGTCCCTAGAAACTAGAAAACTCCCTCTCTGGGGTCACCTCAACCTCTCAAAGGGGTTTCCGTGGTGCTTTCGTGGTGAGAAGCCAGCCAGTCTGAAACCCCAGAGCTGGCCTCTAAAGATCAAGGAGAAACCAAGGATGGCAAAAACTTTGGGCTTCCACCCACCTGAAAGGTGGCTGAGCTGGGGGAGCAGAGAATAGCTGACCTGCCACTAAGAGCACAAGAGGGTCAGAAGAGCAAGTCCAGACTGTTCTGGAAGGCGCCAGAACGGTGTTCCGTGTTCTAGCAAAACAGCTGGCATCCGATCAGCGTGTGCTCACAGCGAGGCTGTTTTAATACCAGAAGGAAATAGTCATCACCCACTGGAGTAAAGACAGGCAGCTCTGGCCACAGATGGTGGGACCAGGCAAAGCCCTGAGATGGGCTCTGAGAAATGATAGCAGACTTGACTCCTTCCTGATCATTCCTGATCACGGGCCCCACTGATCATCCCCTTCCTTTCAGGGCTCTAATCAGAAGCAAGCATGGCCGCCCCTCCCCCAAACCAAACAAAGCCGCCGCCACCACCACAGACACCTCACTACACAACCCACCACACGACCGTGGAGGAAGGGCAGAAATCAAATGACAACCGACCTGAGCCAGTCTGGGATCTCACGAGAGCATCTCTGCCTTCCAGCAACACAGGGATACTTTGCTTCTGAACGCTTGGGCCGCCCGAAAGAAAGAGCACATGATTATCTATAAAGCACCACCTGCCCATGCTTACACGCAGAGATGCAAGATACACAAAACACGATGACCGCAGGCTCTATCACCTGCCGCCTCAGAGGTTACCTAAACAGTCATGGGAAGGGCTGAGAAAGCTCTGATGGTTAGAAGAATAAAACCTCAGTTAGATTTTTGGAACTTTTGGGGCTGCAAATGTTGAGGCAAGCCGGAGACTGGCCATTCTACTGGACTACTTAAAAAGAAAAAAGGGACAGGCGTGATGACAAGCTGGAGCCACCACAAAAGCACACCACACACTCTCCTGCCTTCTGAACCAGGGAATATCAAACAATAAAACATTATGGAAAGATTCCCAAGCAGAAGAGTGAAAGGAAGCTTGTGAGCCACACAGACAGCCAGGAACTGCTGTCCGTTCTCTAGAAAACCAAATATGACTGCTACGGACACGGTAAGACGTGCGTCCACGTGTGTACTCAAAAACAAACAACTAAAACAGCAAAGTCCTACTGCACAGCACAGGGAACTATATTCGATATCCCATGATAAACCACAATGGAAAAGAGTATGAAAAAGAATATATATGTATAACTGAATCACTTTGCTGTACAGCAGAAATGAACACAACGTTGTAAATCAACTAGACTTCAATAAAATAAAATAAAAAGTCCAGAAGGGTATGGAAATCACTTACATTTGGTTGCTAAGACTGAACAAAAAAATAATAAAGGGGTTTCTTATTTTATTCTTTGATACTCTTATTAATGTTTACTTCTAAGTGAAAGGTGACTTATTAAAATGTACAGAAGCATACATACTCAAAGAGAGGGGGTCATCTCTGCCCCACACCTGTCACCACTCCATTTCTGTTTTCCAGGAGTTGTCACTAACATTTAAAAACTTTTTTCAGCATCCCATTATATCCAACTAAGTATTTACTCCTATCTTGTAGCTGACTCTAATTCTTACTACTAAGAAATGACAAGATAAATTCTGTATTCTAGACAAGATATTTTCAGGAAGCAGAGACAACAGTGGGATCTTATGCAGACCATCTTCTGGACCAGAGATCTCTTACAGTTTAGAGCTGAGGGCAGAAGGGGACGGAGACCCAGTCCCTCCATCTCCCAGGTGGGGAAGCTGAGCAGCTACCCAGCCCTCGAGGGTCAATAATCTGGCCTGTCCTCTAATGCCAAGACACAAGTTTGCTGTCCTTCACAGACAATTCAGATTTCATCTGTTTATACCCACTCAAACCCTGAGAAAATCAAGACTGACCCAGAGCTCTTACCTGGTCATACTAGACATTTTAAAAACCGTATTTATTGTGGAAATCTAAGAGAAAAGACAAAAAACAAAACAAAACTTTTCTTTAACAAATTTTTTGGGACAAATATATTTAATGCAAATAAGGATGCAAAAAAGGGGAAAATACTGGGGTAAAAATGGATGACCACGATCAAATCAAGTTCCTCTAACCCAGTGGTTCTCATCTGGGGGTGGTTCTGAGCACTGCCTCCCCCGGACCTCCCAATGTCTGAAGAAATCGTTGGTTGTTACAACTGCGGGTGGGGATGCTACTGGCATTAAGTGAGTAGAGACACAGGATGCTGCCATACATCCTGCAACGCACGGGGCAGCCCCCGTGACGCAGAGTCCCCATCCCCAGGCATGCACGGTACCAAGGCTGGGAAACGCCACTCCAACCCGTAGGTGAGAAAGCAAGTATAGGTAACCCACCCGAAAGAAGGAGTAGGTAAGCTGTGACCATATGAGCCAAGGAAATCCAGACTCCCTAAAAGTGAATGTATGTTTCTCACCTTACTCATAAGTAAGGCTGGAACACTCATTCATGGTTTTTTTGTTGGTGTTTTTTTTTTTTTTTGAGTGTCCATTTGTTTGTAGCAAATGCATGTTTAAAGAGCCCCTTCTTCCTTCAATTATTTATAACTCCCTTAACAGCAAGATGCCGGTTCAGTTCCCTCTCCTAGGGTCCCTATGACATCAGCCATCCAGAATAGCCCTGATGTCATTATCTATCCAGTAATTATGAGGTGGATTTCAAGTTTGATATGTGGAGTCTCAGTCCTAAAGTGAATGAGGTGAGGAAAGTCTTTAGAGTTCTTTAAAAAAAGAGGGGGAGTGGGGTGCGGACAGTGAACAGACTCCTAAGTTCACGTGAATGGTCCTGGAAGAGCATCTTAGCAATCTGAGTTCATCCGGGTAACTTGACGCAAAAATAACCATTCTTTGATTTTTTTTCTTCCTAGAACTGTCATTTCACAGACATTCTGAATGAACAGACCGAAAAAATCGACACACCAATAAAACATGGAGGGATACTTACTAGATGTGGGTGGAGGTCCAGGGCTTGAAAAGCATCTGAAGTGAACACTTTTTCTTGCACCTGCTTTACTACAGGTCTGCAAATGACGAACAAGACGCGGGCATCAGTTCCAAGAAACAAAGAAAAAGGCAGAAGACACTTAATTCCTTTTATTCTCGAAGGGTGTCTACACATGGACATACCTGTGGAGTTCTGGAATCTCAGGGTTGTTTTTAAACAGGGATGAAGTCCTAATGCCCGGTTTCCGTTCCTGGTTTCCACCACTCGCACCAGCTGAAGACCTCTTGAGAGAAAACGTTTTCTGTGCCTTCCCCTTAAAAGTCCTTGGAGTTTCTTTAGCAGCAGTTTTCTTGGCCGGGAGAAATGATGTTTCACTCCTCCGTTTCGCTGGGGGAGCCTCACTGGACCCTTGGTATTTTCTTTTGGTGGCTGCTGCTTGCTGCATCGTTCCCAAAAGGAAAGAGCGACAAGAGATGCATTAGTCCATGAAAACAGACCTCAGAGTGAAGCCTGACTGCCCACAGAATTGCATCTCTCCCTGCAGAGCTCATTACGCCCCATATGTCAAGCAACAGTTTAGGGTCTGCAATCAGATTCTTTGACTCAACCCTTTTATTTTTCCCCAAAAAGGAAAAAAAAAAAAAACCCAGAAACCTCAGCTGATCCATCTACTAGACCTCACCAATCATCTTAACCTTCAACTCCACCAAGATAATCAAGAAGGGAGAAACATTTTTCAGGCTGAATTTTAACAAATGGAATCTGTTTGCAGGGAGGAGAGGACCCACCTTGTGAAGTGTGCAAGCTATGTCAATCCAAATCTCTAGGAATCCATGTACACGACAAGAACAAGAAAGAGGGGAAATGAATCTTTTCTCTTGCCACCAACAAAGCCCATCGGTGACTACATAAGCTGCATCCCAGCTTATGCCCAGGAAGCGGAAACCTTCATTACCGCTCTACCCCAGAGCGATTGGATCGCTGTCATTCTCTGCCCTCAAGCTGCTCCCCCAGATTCAGATGGCTTGGAGGCGATTCCTCCTCCCAGTTTCCATTCCAAATGAGAATTCAGCTCCATCCATCACCTCTATCACAATTACTTCCAACTCTCCTCGCCTTTCCATTCCCTGTCTGATCGCCGAGTACAGGCTACAACATGAGACATTTTCTTGCCTGTTGCTTCTCATTTCCATAACATGAATGTTGTTAAATGTAGGATGTCCAAACTTCCCCTAGGAGAAGTTCATCCAATTCCTCTATTTTCCTTGGCCTTCTCTTCCAATTTACATTACACATGAATATAAAAACATCCTGTGAGTAGCTAGGAATTGTTATTCTGGAGTTCTGGTTTCTCTTGGAATATGTTATTTTCTTCTTGGCTTGAAATCATGACTTCTGTGTACACATCAGGTTGCTTTAGCCACGACGGTCAGCTTTTTTTTTTTTTTTTTTTTTTTTGCGGTACGTGGGCCTCTCACTGTTGCGGCCTCTCCCGTTGCAGAGCACAGGCTCCGGATGCCCAGGCTCAGCGGCCATGGCTCACGGGCCCAGCTGCTCCGCGGCATGTGGGATCCTCCCAGACCAGGGCACGAACCCGTGTCCCCTGCATCGGCAGGCGGACTCTCAACCACTGCGCCACCAGGGAAGCCTGACTGTCAGCTTTTGACTAGCCTAGCAATAACAATAGTTCTTTGTTCCTGGCAACCCTAAGGGCTCCTATAGCTAAGTAATTCGATACATACAACTTCAAATATTTAGTATTAATATTTAGTATTAATGAAGTAGGTACTGATCTGATTCATTTTACAAATTTTACAAATTTATTTTTACGAAGTCCCAAATTTTCAGACTAAAAAGAGTTGAAGTCAACTTTCAGGTCGGAATGAAATGTGCAGATCTTACCTGGTTTACAGACCCACAGGCTCTTGGAGCACAAAAAGGCCCAAAGGCCTCTCCCCCCAACGCATGTGTGGACTTCCCATCACCAGACCCCCTGACAGGTGGCCCTGCAGCTCCTGCCTGTACCTCCTCCTACTGTCCTCCATCCCATGAGGCAGCCCATTCTGTCCCCAACCAAGTTCTAGGGGCTGGGAAGCTGTTTCTGACATTCAGGCAAGACCTGTCTCCTAGAAGATCCGTCTACTAGTTTGCAGTTTGCTTTCTGCGGCAACTCTTGTATGTAACATTGCTTCATTCATCACAGCACTCCTCGTTTTCCTCCTTCTTTGGACTAAATATCCCAAACAGGACACAAACTTTAGATCCCTTACCATCCCAGTCACTCTTTATTCCCATGTCAACTTCTCTCTAAAGGCAAGTGTTCCGAATTAAGCACAGTATCAGGCAGGCTTTCCATTGCTCGGCTGAAACTGAAAACGTGTAATGAGAGCTACAAAGCCCTTTAGAATCTAACCTCGGCCCATCTCACCAGTCTCAGCTTTACCCTCTGCTGTCCTGGACTTCCTTAAATTCCTAGAATGTACCAAGCTCCTTCTCTCCTCAGGGCCTTTGCACATGTTACTCCTACACCCATGTCCCCAGCCCTCCCCTCATACTCATCCTTCAGATCTAGGGCTACCTGCTGCGTCCTCGGAAGAGCCTTTCCTGACCTCCTCTCTCCACCTGTCAAACCAGGGTGCCTGCTCTTGGCTCTCCTGGCACCCTTATTCTCCTTTGCAGCACTCAGTAAAATAATATAGCACATAATTCATTGTGTGATGTCTGTCTTCCCCATTAGATTGGAAGAAATGGACAAGCCTGTCCCAGGCTTGCACTGAATCCCCTGCACAGGACCACGTCTGGCACAAAGTAAGTGCTCAATAAATAATTGTAAGATTAATGAATAACACGTGATGGAATTATCCTTTTCCGTGATCTGGATCTATTCTATTTGTTAGTTCCCCCGCACCCCACCAGCATCCACAACACATTCATTTAAAAAACTGGCCACCGTCAAGTAGCTTGGTTCTGAAGATACAAAGGTTAGACAAGCCCTTGAAGAAGTCACAGACTAGCGGAAGAGACAAAAGTGTAAAATCGCAAATCTAAACCTGTATTTGTACTACAGAAGAGGTACAGACAAAGGGTTATTTGGGCACAAAACATGAAGTAAGGGCTTCCCTGGTGGCGCAGTGGTTGAGAGTCCACCTGCCGAGGCAGGGGACACGGGTTCGTGCCCCGGTCCGGGAGGATCCCACATGCCGCGGAGCGGCTGGGCCCGTGAGCCATGGCCGCTGAGCCTGCGCGTCCGGAGCCTGTGCTCCGCAACGGGAGAGGCCACAACAGTGAGAGGCCCGTGTACCGCAAAAAAAACCAAAAAACAAACAAACAAAAAAAACAAAACATGAAGTAAGACTACCATGGCCCACAGCGAGGGGAAGGGAGGCAAAGATACAGGAATGCTTCATGAGGTGGCATTTGAGCAGAGAAGAGCAGGGACACATCTGGATCTTCTAAAAATAAGCAAGTGCCTGAGTCTGCTCCCCCACCTGCATAATGAGGGGATTATGGCAGGTGACCTCTAGGGTCCATCCCGCCCTACCAGTCTACATGCCATGTCTTTGATACTAATAAACATATTCAGTAGCTACTATACACCAGGGAGTATGCTAAATGCTTACATGAATGATGTCATCTGTCCATAGGGTACTGGCCTCATCCCATTTTAAGATGAGAACACAGAGAAAGAGAAGTGAGGTAATCTGCCACAGGATCACTGAGGGATCAAGGCTTTGCCCAGACACTAGTTCCACGCCCTGGGTTCCTAACAACAATGCTACAACACCATCCAGTAAGCGTATCCTGTTTGGTTAGAAAACATCATGTATAGTTTGATCCCAATTTTGTTCTGCTTGTTTTCCAGAAGGATATATACCACAATGTTACCCAGAGTTATCTCTGAGTATGACAATCGTGGGTGGGTTTTGTTTTTTTTTTTAATCTACTTTCCAAATTTCCTACAATAAATTTGTATGTTTTTCTTTTCTTTTCTTTTTTAGAAAAAACATTCTGCATAGCATTAGATAGAGAATAATTTAAGCTGTCAAGGTCTTTCCAAGTCCAGTATATGAGCTACTCAACCCCAATTCAGGCTACTAGCAAATCTGATCGGCATATACATAATTCTCATTCAAGACATGAACAAAAATGTAGGTGCAGACAAGACCGCTGCAGACAGTTATCATCACCTGATGAACATCCTTTTGACACAGTGGTTCAAGCAATCATAAAACCAGATAGCTGACATTTATTTATTCAACTCACTCCACAAAGTGTTACTAAGTGCTTTCTATGTGTTAGTTACGAGGCATGTACATGGCACAAGCACCCTACTGACCTCCTGATGTAGCAATTCTATTACCCAAAATGGAGTCAATATGACTTTTTTTTTTAAATAATTGACATGTATTAAGTGCTCCTACGGGCCAGAAAACGTACAGAGTCTTTATGTATATTATTTCATTTAATCTTCATAATAGCCTTATATGAAGTAGAAATTATTGTTCTCATTTTATGGATACGAAAAGTGAGGATCAGAGAGGTGAAGTAATTTCTTCAAGGTCACAGAGCTAGCATGCTGCAAGGTCAAATCCCAGGTCTGTCCCACTCCAAATTCCACGTTCCCAATTGGCTCGCTGGTACTGATACTTCCCCGCCCCCTCGGCATAGATGCAGCTACAACATCACCCAGCTGAAAAGTCCTTACAAGCCTCTAAATCCTGAAGTTGATTATCACTAAAAAATCCAGACAATAACCCAGACAGTGGGTATAAGCTGATATGAGCTTATATGAACTCAAGGAGTTTCAGCGTCACCACATTGGTTGAAAGGAACTGAACTGAACTTTGGCAATTTTTCAATGGCATTAAGTGATGCTTGTTCGAGAACCGCCCCCCGCCCCCCCCCCCACTTTCCTTGGCACCAAACTGTAACCTTCCTGGTCATTAAGGCAACATGATTTCCCAACAGATTTCTGCCCTGCAGCCCTCCTCTTTCCTAGGAGCTAAGTCAACCATCTTAAACTAATTTTCAGCTCTGGCTTGGGTTAAATTTAAGGCATCTTTTTCTTTCTCACCTAATGAGGGGATTATATTGATGAGTTGTATTTTCTTTCCCCCCTTCACTGCACGTGGATGAAAATACACCCGTTTTGAAAACTCTTAAAAGAAATTTCTAGTCTCCAGTCCTCATTCCCGAAACAAACGACCCTTAGAGTCGAGGAAAGGGCGGCTGAAAAAAGTTCAGAGATGCTCTTGGTAAGTGACAAGCTGGGCCTCTCGCGCGAGCCTCAGTTCCTAAACCTCTCCGAGTGACAGTCTCAGATCCCTGCCTCCAACTAGCAGCCCGCGCCAGCCTCCCGCCCGTCTACAGCCGCTCCGCTCCCTCCAAGAACGTCTCCGCAGAATGGTGTCCCGGCCTCAGACACGTGTCGCTCAGCGACTCCTCCAGGAGCTGCCCGATATCTGACTTTCCCCTCTTAACTCCGCAAGTAATTCGAACCCCGACCGAGAGGCAAGGCGGTAGGCGCCGGCGCGCCGCGGCCCCGGGTGCGAACGAATCCGAAACTGGGTCAGAACTCACCCGCCTCGACTGGGCTGGGCGGGGTCTGGAGGACGTCGTGGGGACTGCGGCCCGGGACTCGGGAACATGGGGAAGCACTCCGTCGGCTGCTGCCATGCCGGCGGAAAAACGAGTCGAGACCTCGCGAACCGGGACCGCCACTCCGCTCCGACCCACGTGAGACGTGCGCGAGGACCCCGCGTAGCTGCCCCGCCGGGTCCTGCGCCCGCGCGCCTTCCGGGTCCCGAAGAGCTCGCGAACACACGGCCCCGCGCCTCTAGAGATCGAAGCCGCGGCCCCGGGGCCCCAGGGCGAGGCGGCGGCCCCGTTTGGCGTCCCTAGTGGCTTGGCCTATGGCAGGGGGTGTCAAGTCACACTCAACCCCACAGTTCATGCCGTGCAGTTCTTTGAATTCCTTTGAGAAACAAGAAGAGGCGTGCCCCATCGAACCAATGTTTCCTTCCTTTGCCGCCCGGTTACTGTTCCCTCAGTACCTTAGTTGCCCCGGGAGGTCCCTAAAAGGGCTTGGGGATTGGCCACGCCGCGGCGGGGGCTGAGGTGGGGGGGGGGCCGCGGGCAGCAGAGGAGTAGCGTTTTTTTACAGGCAGCGCCTTGGCCACCTGGCAGGGCTGGGTCGCCTAGCAACGGCGGGGTCCTTCCTGGCTCGGCGGCGCTTCGGGCCTGAGGGGAGAAAACCGCAGCTAAGGACGTTGGGGGCAGGCGGCCGCGTTGCGGGAGGCGGCAACGGGACGGTGACGCGCGGTTGGTGCGCCCGGGGTCCGGCTTCTGCATCCGAGGAGAGATGAATACGGCCAAGGCCCGGGTGGGCCCCGCGGCCGACCGGCCTGCGCCACCCGAGGAGAAGGAGGGCGAGGCGGGCGGGAAGGAGCCGGGGGCGGACGCGGCCCCCGGGCCCAGCGCCGCGTTCCGCCTCCTAGTGACTCGGCGAGAACCGGCGGTGAAGCTGCAGTATGCGGTGAGCGGCCTGGAGCCGCTGGCGTGGTCCGAGGACCACCGCGTGTCGGTGTCCACGGCCCGCAGCATCGCTGTGCTGGAGCTCATCTGCGACGTGCACAACCCGGGCCAGGACCTGGTTATCCACCGCACCTCGGTGTCTGCGCCCCTCAACAGCTGCTTCCTCAAAGTAAGTCATCCCCGGGCCGCAGCCCTGGGTCTCTTCCTGCTCCCCTCCCGCGCCCGCGTCACGGGTCCCTGGGGAATCCCGGCCCACGCCTAGTCCGGGGATTCCCCTCCTCGCCTCCAGCGCTTAGGGTCACGGTAGCTTAAAAAAGAAACAAAAAACCGTCCAGACGTTTACACCCGATTCCCTGGGTCACCCATCCATTCCACACACACACATACACACACACACACACACACAATCCATTTCCGACACACACACACACACACACACACACACGGTAGCTTAAAAAACAAACAAAAAACCGTCCAGACGTTTACGCCCGATTTCCCGGGTCACCCATCCACTCCCCCCACACACACACGGTAGCTTAAAAAACAAACAAAAAACCGTCCAGATGTTTACGCCCGATTTCCCGGGTCACCCATCCACTCCCGACACACACACACACACCGCACACACCAAACACATCTCGGCCGGCTGCCGGCACACACACACACACACACACACACACACACACACACACCGCACACATCTCGGGAGGTCCCTCTCGGAGCCACGTTTTCCCTTTGCCCCAGCGTCTGGCCGGCTGCCAGCGCCGATTTCTTTCCTCGGTGCTTTCTGAGGCTCCACCCCCTGTTGACCCAACCCCAGACCTGCCTCTGCCGTTGCTCCTGTTGTCTGGGGCTTGCTCCCCGAGGCCTTTGGCTGGCTTTGTTTACTGTGTTGTGCCCTCCTCTTGCGCCTCTTTTGCTTTGGAGGAGAAAAATTGGTTCTTTCCATTGTCTTTACTGTTTCAGTGACTTTATTATGAATGGTCTTTGCTTCTCATCTTGCGCAGATGGATAAATACTGGATGTCGGGGTTAGTACTCCAGTTTTTCTTCAATAACTAAGAGGCTTTGGGATGTAGAACGAAAAATAGAGCTTCTGGAAAATAAGTGCAGTTCTTAAACTTAAAGCCCGAGATCTCCGTGTAAATTTAGTGCTTTCGGTTTCGTATTAACTAAGTTTGCCTTCAGAACTTTAGGGCTCCTGAAGTTTTATTGTTCTGTCATCACCATTTGCAAGTTGTTGTTTTTTTTTTTAAGTAGTAAGTCGTATTGTTCATTTTAGTGGTTTAAAAGTATTAAAACTTTCGCTGTTTCTTTTATAGATCTGTATGCGTATATGTGACAAAGTGTATATTCATTCTTTCAACACATTTTTGAATACCACTGTGTATCAGCTAGGCACCAATCTAGGTTCTGGAAGTAAAGCATTGTACAAAACAAAGTCCCTATCCTCATGGAGCTTACCTTCTTTTTGCAAGTCGTGAACAAATAACAGTGTAATAATAGGTAGTGATAAACGTTGTAAGGATATGTATCTATATAAAGAGAACGTATTTTTGTGAACTTGAAGTTTTTTTTAAAAAACTCTTACTCTGCACAGCCATTTAAAATAGGAATCACTAACTGGGTAGGGTACAGGGAACCCACACCACTTTTTAGGATACTTAATCCAAGTTTGAAACTGATAAGTTGATGTTGAGTTGGATCATTGGTAAACCTGTATGACTAAGCCTTCTAAGATCTTGGACAAGATGTGAACAAATTGATTCAAGTATAACCAATCAGGTGGATAGATGTTCTTAATGCTACTGAACTGAGAAACACTCAAGGAGGGAGGCAGAACAAAGGGGTTTTAAAAGGTGTATCCTCTGCTGAAAAGGAACTTACTGTTGCTAAGGATGTTCATATGCACATCAGCTAGAGAAAATCTTAAGTGTGTGTCTCAATATGGTAGAGATTTAATACTTTAGCAGAGAGAATTTAAAGGAAGGAAGGAATAGTGAAGCGAGATGCTTTTGTCAGGGAAGGTTATTTGGTGGTGAATCTGCAGCAGACCTAAAAAAAGGTAGGGTTTGGGTTGTGAGAAGTCCCCCGGAGGAAAGGGTCATCCAGATGGCAGCAGTGAGGTGCCCGTCTCGCACACATACATGCAAATCACGAGCATAACGTGCTGCTGTTTGTGTAAATAATGATGGGTCAGCAGTTGAGTTCAAGTAGCTTTCCTAGAGAGTCAGAGGAAGTAAAGTGAGGCCAGTTTGGGAACGTTGAAAGGTCAGTCTGAGATGGTTGACTTCAATCTAGGAAGGCCTAAAGTGCTGTTACAATATCATGGACGTGGACTGACCTGGTGTGGTTCAGGAATATGAATCTGGCTGACCTAGAGGCAAGTAGATGATTGTTGGCGTCAGTATAAAACAGGGGTTAAGAGATTGCGCTTTAGCACCAGATAGCAAGATAGGCCTATCTATAAAAGGAGAGTAATAAAACCTACCTTGGGCTTCCCTGGTGGCGCAGTGGTTGAGAGTCCGCCTGCCGATGCAGGGGACGCGGGTTTGTGCCCCGGTCTGGGAGGATCCCACATGCCGCGGAGCGGCTGGGCCCGTGAGCCATGGCCGCTGAGCCTGCGCGTCCGGAGCCTGTGCTCCGCAGCGGGAGAGGCCACAACAGGGAGAGGCCCGCGTACCGCAAAAATAAATAAATAAATAAATAAAACATACCTTGTTTAGAATTTTCAGAAGATTCAGTTAAATATATATTTATATACGTACATACATACACATGTGTAATTACTTAGCACAGTTCCTGGCACACTGTAAATGCTCAATTTAAAAAATAGTCATACAAGTATGAAGGAAGGAGTTTGGGTTAATGCTATGACTGTGGATATGAAGTTATTTATAGTACTGTATTCTGATAAAAATTTGACTCTGTAGTTGGTTCCACACCTGAGAAATGAGTAATAGGAAATCTTTATATGTCCCTCTGGTAATTGATTGCTTTCCTGAAATTAATTAGTGGCATCTTCCCCGTCTGCACTGTTCTTCGGTATGCACATCACAGAAACCACCAATCAGCAGGCTTACTAGCCTAGCACTGCCTGGTGAATGAATGCTGAGTTGTCCTGCAATTCTAAAAGAGGCTTCTGTGGGATAAAGCTGCAGTAATGGTAGGAATGTAAAGAAGTCTCTATGTGTACTTTGATTGCACTACCCGTTGACAGTCCCTGTGGATTTAAATCTACTTGGTGCTGTCCAGCTCGCTGTAACATGAAAGATGGACATTCTGCAACCTAGATTTCAGTATGTAGCACTGCTAGAAGGTAGATACTAAACCTCTTTGAAGCTTTTGTCTGATCATTATTTAGATTATGAATTTTTTCAGGAAAATATGCAGTTAAATAATAGTTGACATATTATCTGCAATTTGCAAGTTACTGTCCTGGGCACTGAGGTTATGTGATATAAAGGTGAATGATATAAATCTGAAAAGCAATAAAATAGTGACTTAAGAATAAGTTGCAGACTTCCCTGGTGGCGCAGTGGTTAAGAATCCGCCTGCCAGTGCAGGGGACATGGGTTCGAGCCCTGGTCCGGGAAGATCCCACATGCCGTGGAGCATCTGAGCCCACGCACCACAACTACTGAGCCTGCACTCTAGAGCCCGCGAGCCACAACTACTGAGCCCATGTGCCACAACTACTGAAGCCTGTGTACCTAGAGCCTGTGCTCCGCAACAAGAGAAGCCACTGCAATGACAAGCCCACGCACCACAACGAAGACCCAACGCGGCCAAAAATAAATTAATTAATTAAAAAAAAAGAGTAAGTTGCAGTTTCTTTTCCCATTGGACTGCTGATTTAATGAATCATCTAGTTGTACACAGTTCCAAATTCTAATAATATATGCATAACTAATTTGTATCAGTTGTTAAGAACGTTAGTAACATTAACTCCATCTACTACATTAAGTAAAATAACTATTTCCTGTCTTTGGAATTATGTTCCTGCCCTCAAGAAGTTTGCTGTCTAGTAGCTTCAAATGAGTTTTTATTTGTTAGGTGCTTACAAAGTACGTAGCTATTAGTTGTAATAGTGGCCAACTAGGAACGGGATATAGTCAAATGATTGGCTGGGGGTCAGCCTCTGGGAGCTGGACTCTTAACTGGTATGCTTCTAGGGCATCTGAGTACTTGTTTTGATTTGTTAACTAGTTTGTGATATGGAGAGTTGAGGGGAGGTCCAGTAGGCTAATTCAAACTACCTAACATATTAGAAATTACTGCACAAAAAACCCTAAGGATTTTCCCTACTGGCTGACATCCACACTGCTCTCCATTCCGTCAAGGATTCTTCCTGCAGTGAGTAGGACCAAGCTTGAACTTCCTTTATTTCATTCTGCTGCTGTTTGGGGTTACGCATTCTGTAAGTTTACTTTCAGTTCTATAGTAGATTTTATTGTAATAGTAAATTATCCTAGTCTGAGGATTATTGCTTAGTTTACAGTATTACGGGATTTGGTGAACAATTTTATATCTACCCTTCATTTGGTGGACAGCTTAATGCCTATCTACCCTGCATTTTACATACTTTTATTAGGTCTCATTAACATTTACTTAATCCTCAGAGAGTATTAATAATTGTCATCATAGATAACATTTATTGAGTATTTATTAGTATGTGCTTTACATATATTGACTTAATTAACCTTCCAAACTCTATGAAAACATGTGTTATTATACTCTTTATAGACGAGGACTTAAAGCCAGAAGGTTTAAACAGTTTGCTCAGGGTTACAGAGCTAGTGTATGATAGAGCCAGGATTTGAATCCAGGCAGTCTGGCATCACAGGAAAGATCTTCACTCAAATTTTATATACCCATCCAAAGCTCTGGGCTTTGATTAGCATTGTTTTATTAACAGGTTAGCCAGTGACACCTGTATTTAATTGGAATTTCCAGTCTGTATTTCTCCAGCATGTCTGTAGGTGTATCCAAGAGACTACACTAAAATCAAGATACACTGCCCAAGACACAATTTCCAGAGATGACAGCCCCCCGAAAGGTTCTGTTGTTTAAAAAAAAAAAAGTTTGGACGTATGGACACCAAGGGGGGAAGGGTGGGGGTGGGATGAACTGGGAAGATAGGGACTGACACATATACACTAATATGTATAAAATAGGTAACTAAAGAGAACCTTCTGTAGAGCACAAGGAACTCTACTCGACGCTCTGTGGTGACCTAAATGGGAAGGAAATCCAAAAAAGAGGGGATACGTGTGTACGTATAGCTGATTCACTTTGCTGTACAGCAGAAACTAACAACACTGTAAAGCAACTATACCCCAGTTTTTAAAAAATGGTAAAAAAAATAAGTAAATAAAAAATAAAAGTTTGGATAGCTCTGGTTAAATAGGTCTCTTCAGTAGCTCCCTGGCTGTAACTCTTGACGGGGGAATAATATATAATATATAGAATTTTCAAAACTTATTTGGTTATAGACCTCTTTTTCAAGGGGCAATTTAGGGGAGTGATGTTCTGTTTTACACACTTTAGGAAAAGTTAGTCTTCTAATTCATTTGTTGGACTTTATATCTACCTTTCATTTTATATGCTTATGTATTATGCAATTTAGCAGTTAACTATTTGTTGCATTATGGTTTTCTGACACATCTCTGGTTGTCCAAGCTTTATCAAGGAATGTAATGGTTCTGAGTTCATCTTCCAAGGTCTTTCTATATTCTGGAGTGTAATTGCTCTGGGCTTGGGGACTTAAACTCATTTAAAGTGAGTTTCGTTATAGCCATGTATATTTAGGCTTGAATTCCTTTTTAATCATGTTTAATCTACCCTTTCCAGTTTGAAGATCAGCCTCTATGTAAAAGAAGATTGACACTAAAAAGGAATCGAAAGATTCTGCTTTCTCTGTTACCCATTTCTCTAAAGACAGTGGTTCACGTCCTTTTCTTCTTCCTACTTCTGACATAACAGAAACCATATTGTATTTTATTTTTATTTATTTATTTTTGGCTGCGTTGGGTCTTCGTCGCTGCACGCGGGCTTTCTCTAGTTGCGTGGAGCGGGGACTACTCTTTGTTGCGACGTGTGGGCTTCTCATTGCGGTGGCTTCTCCTGTTGCGGAGCACGGGCTCCAGGCGCGCGGGCCTCAGTAGTTGTGGCGCATGGGCTCCCGAGCGCAGGCTCAGTAGTTGTGGCTCATGGGCCCAGTTGCTCCGCGGCATATGGGATCCTCCCGGACCAGGCCTCGAACCCATGTTCCCTGCATTAGCAGGCAGATCCTTAACCACTGTGCCACCAGGGAAGCCCCCAGAAACCATATTTTAATTGACCTGTGTTCTTTTGGGGCTTTAGCCTTTCTGGCTATTTTCTTGTAGCTCTGGACCACTTTCTTTTGGTCATTTATCTCTCCTCTATCTTTAATGTCCCTTTAAAATCTTTCTAAAGAGCTCACCATTGTACACCTAGACATTAAATAAATAGCACTGCTCATGTATGTTACAGACTTGGAGGAGGGAGAGATGAATGAAAGCTAGAATGATCTCAGAAGGCCTCATAGAGTTTGACCTGGTAGGAGGGATGGGATTCAAATAGGAGGAACGAGAGCATTCTACACAAGGGAGCCAGGGAAGGCAGAGTGGGAGTGTTCAGGGAACGGCAAATAGTCTAACGGCAGTGGACATTATTCTATACAAACAGTGGATAGGCACTTCCCTGGTGGCGCAGTGGTTAAGAATCCGCCTGCCAATGCAGGGGACACGAGTTCGAGCCCTGGTTTGGGAAGATCCCACATGCCACGGAGCAACTAAGCCCGTGTGCCACAGCTACTGAGCCTGCGCTCTAGAGCCCACGAGCCACAACTACTGAGCCCACGTGCCACAGCTACGGAAGCCCATGCGCCTGGAGCCCGTGCTCCGCAACAAGAGAAGCCACCACAGTGAGAAGCCTGTGCACCGCAACGAAGAGTAGCCCCCGTTCACCGCAACTAGAGAAAGCCTGCACAGAGCAACGAAGACCCAACGCAGCCAGAAATAAATTAATAAAAATAAATTAATTAATTAAAAAAAGAAAAGAAAGAAACAGTGGACAGAACTGTTGGAGTTGGCTCTCAACGTAATTTGTAAATGAAATTTCAGATAGAAAACTTAAGAGCTGACATTTGTATTACAAAAATATTGTTAAAAATCCAGACATCTAATTGTATCAAAGATGTATATAGGTAGATATTTTTTCATGACTTTCTCCTTTATTGTTTTGTGACTAGTTCAGCAGAATGCTTAGCTGACTCTTTAGAATCAAGTACATCTTTGTCATTGCTACTGCATATGTCAATTCTGAGAACCATGTGGGAACGAGGCTATGAATAATGACAGCACTTATTCTGACCCTTAAAAAAAAATTGCCATTACCTGAGTGAATGCTCACTTAGTTTTAGACGTGTGCTTGATCTTTTAAATGCATGTCATGCCAAAATTAACAGAACTGATATCAAATTACTGTTTTACATATTTATAATATGTAAACGTGTAACTGATTTATGTATTTATGTGAATCAGTTAATTCACCCTAATCAATGTAAATATAGTCCTCTTAGAGTGAAATATTTATCTGATAGTTTTTATATCTCTTATTTTCAGGTTGGCTCAAAAACGGAAGTTGCTGAGTGTAAGGAGAAATTTGCCGCCTCCGAAGACCCCACAGTCAGTCAGACTTTCATGTTGGACAGGGTGTTCAACCCTGAGGGGAAGGCTTTGCCACCACTGAGAGGATTCAAGTACACTAGCTGGTCCCCCATGGGCTGTGATGCTAATGGCAGGTGCCTCCTGGCAGCACTGACCATGGACAATCGCCTGACCATCCAGGCTAACCTCAACAGACTGCAGTGGGTCCAGCTGGTCGATCTGACGGAGATTTATGGGGAACGTCTTTATGAGACCAGTTACAGGTTCTCTAAAAGTGAGGCCCCGGAAGGGAATCTCAGGGATTTTGCTGAGTTTCAGAGAAGACACAGCATGCAGACACCAGTCAGGATGGAGTGGTCAGGCATCTGTACCACACAGCAGGTCAAGCATAACAACGAGTGCCGCGACGTGGGCAGCGTGCTCCTGGCCGTCCTCTTTGAAAACGGCAACATTGCTGTGTGGCAGTTTCAGCTACCGTTTGTAGGAAAGGAATCCATCTCTTCATGCAACACAATTGAGTCAGGAATCAACTCTCCTAGTGTTTTGTTTTGGTGGGAATATGAGCACAATAATCGGAAAATGAGCGGCCTTATCGTGGGGAGTGCTTTTGGACCTGTAAAAATTCTCCCTGTCAATCTCAAAGCAGTTAAAGGCTATTTCACGTTAAGGCAGCCTGTCGTCTTGTGGAAAGAAATGGACCAGTTGCCAGTACACAGCATCAAGTGTGTACCGCTGTATCACCCTTACCAGAAGTGTAGTTGTAGCTTAGTGGTGGCCGCAAGAGGACCCTATGTGTTTTGGTGTCTTCTTCTGATCTCCAAAGCAGGCCTGAATGTTCACAATTCTCACGTCACAGGCCTGCACTCACTGCCGATTGTCTCCATGACTGCAGACAAGCAGAATGGGACGGTGTATACTTGTTCCAGTGATGGGAAGGTGAGGCAGCTGGTTCCCATTTTCACAGATGTTGCATTGAAGTTTGAACACCATTTGATTAAACTCTCGGATGTGTTTGGCTCAGTGAGGACACACGGGATAGCCGTGAGCCCCTGTGGTGCGTACCTGGCCGTCGTTACCACTGAGGGCATGGTCAACGGCCTCCATCCCGTTAACAAAAACTACCAGGTTCAGTTCGTTACTCTCAAAGCCTTTGAAGAGGCAGCTGCTAAGCTCCTGCAATCTTCAGTTCAAAATCTCTTTAAGCAGGTAGATTTAATAGACCTAGTACGTTGGAAGATTTTAAAAGATAAGCGTATCCCTCAATTTTTACAAGAAGCTTTGGAAAAAAAGATTGAAAGCAGTGGGGCCACCTATTACTGGCGTTTCAAACTCTTCCTCCTGAGGATTTTATACCAGTCGATGCAGAAAACCGCTTCAGAAGCCTTATGCAGACCCATCCTTGAGGACTCAAAAATCTTACTAGTTGACTCACCTGGGACGGGCAATGCTGAGGGCGAGCAGCAGGAAGAAGGCGCTGCCTCCGAACAGACGAATAAGCACGGCCTTCAGGAGAGGAGCAAAGGAGGTGATCCAGAGGGCCCCACAGATGACTCAGTCACTCAGCCTGGAGACACTGGAGGCCGAGAGCCAATGGAAGAGAAACTCCTTGAAATCCAAGGGAAAATTGAAGCTGTGGAAATGCACTTGACCCGGGAGCACATGAAGCGAGTCTTAGGCGAAGTATACCTGCACACCTGGATCACAGAAAACACTAGCATCCCCACCCGGGGGCTCTGCAACTTTCTAATGTCTGATGAAGAGTATGATGACAGGACCGCACGGGTAGGTGCTCATTAACAAAAACACCGAAAAGCCCGCTTTCCTCGTGAGGAAGAAATGACCTAAACTTAATTCGTAAAGCTCACCTTCTGCTTTGACATTTTTTAGGTAATTGATTGGCATGAGGTGCAGGAGAATAAATAAGAAACAGATTAATGTAGAGGACACACTCATATCACACAAAGCATATTTCAGTTCTTGCTCTCACCGTGGCCTTGATTGGTACGCAAGGTTTGGGAGATTTCCAGGCTGCGGATGAGCTCCAGAAGCAGACCACGCTGTGATTGGGCAGACCCAGCAGGGGAAGGGTGGCACACCCTCCTTTCCCTTCCTGTTTGCAGAAGGTTTGGGAAGTGGGAGGACTGTGGCCGGGACTGTTTCCATTTGATAGTACTTGAGGGGGTCTTCTGATTTAGTCTAGAAGGGCATAGGAGCTAAACAAATAATTATGTATACATTGTTGTTTTGTTACAAAAACTGGGTATAATCTTTATTTTGATGATAGAACAATCTTACGGTATTATCCAAAACGTATTTCACAGAATTCAAGTTCCCTGACAGAACAGTAGGGTTCCAAGCTTGGGGAAATACTGCATACTCTATACTCCTCTTAAAGGTTCCCAGTGTACATCATCCTTCTAAGGGTTCTGGGAATTCCTATAGGAAAGAAATCATTTAACTTTGTGTAGCTCAGTGTTGTATAGACTTATTAATCAGGAATCCTGAGCTAACAGCTTTTAAAATCCTGAAGAATTGTGTTTTAAGGAACATGCTGTATACTAAAATATTCAGGACCACAGATGTCTGTGGTTCTTTTTACTCTGAAGCTTGATATTTATTCTCACTGCCTAAAGTCTTATCTAAAATATTAATTGCAGGTAGTAAATTCAGATATCTTCCATGCCTAATGTCAAACCATTCGCGAATCACTTGTTGCATTTTCTTGTTGGAAAGGTGTGTGTGTGTGTGTGTGTGTGTGTGTGTGTGTGTGTGTGTGTACACGTACGTACGTACGTACGTACCCGTACACCCCTAAAATTATTTCTTAAGGATGTTTGCAACAATCTGATGTTGACTGAAAAAAAATACACAACCTAAAAGTTCAGTTACATTTTATTTGGCAGACAAAACTGAGGACTTAAGCCTGGGACGCAGCATCTCAGATAGCTCTGAGGGACTGCTCCCAAGGGGCAAGGGGGTGGAGCCAGGATCTATTGGAGTTGTTGCAACAAAGACCAGGGTAGTTGGAGCATTAAAGATTGCTGTTAATTAAGGAAAACCAGATAACTGAAGTTAAGAAATTTAGCACTTTTCTATGTACGGGAAGATGCAAAGTCTGGGCTCACTGAAATTCCTTTGATGTGCACCTCAGCTACATGGGGCCAGTATCCTGTGCTTCTCATCTAGAGTCTCCTTGGTGCCCCATCAGGGGTGGCTGTAGCGGCTGACTGCTAGGTGCCGGGGCAGGGTGGCAGGGTCGGGGTGGGGGGGGGCATCCTGCCTCCATCATGAGTTCCCTCAGGGCTCACCGACGGGCAGCTGTAATGTGATGGCTCGATGGCAGCAACATCCTTTGTTTACTGATACGGCAGGCAGTACTTTCATTCACACCCGAGTAGTTAAGATGTACTGTTCATGTAACTGACTTTTCATCTTTGAAAGTCAACTTTTAAGAATTGTTTCATTGTGGTCTAAGTTGTGTGGAAGAGTTTTCTGGTATCACTGGTTCATAGGACCTAGCAGGGATATTATAAGTGTAAAATATTAACAAAAACATTTTAGGAAATTTGTAATGGAAGCTGGTTGGCAATGATTCAGAATAATTGTCCAGATGCTGCATGAACATGGAAAGCTACATTTAGCATAGTTACTTGGTTCCAACAGAGCCAATTTAAAGAAGGGAAGATTATACTCTGCCCATCTACAACAACTGAGTTTTGATTGAACACGATACGTTTCATGTTTTAAAATCCTACTGCATAAAACAAATGTTTTTTGTTCTGGAGTTTACTAGTTAAAGGCTAAGGAGAGTACTTAACTTGTAACTTGGAATTTATAACTTTCTTTATCCCCTGCTTTGAAGGTTGCTCGTGAAATCTGACAGTAAACCATTGGACAGTTTTCTTAATAAATGCACATATTTTGAAAGACAGGGAATAAACTTTGTTTTCAACAACTAAAAAATAAAGTAAAATCCTACTTTTACTTTATTCATAAAGTGTTCATAAAAATGAATCTTTTCAAACCTAGTACATTGGTTGTCCCTGCTATAAGGGACCATAAATAAGAATTTTCAAGGCCAAAAAGGCCAAAAGTTAATGGGCTTTAAATTTGTAAATTATATGTAGAGTAGGTAAGACACCCTTTTAAGCTATTAAGATACCCTTCAGAACTTCAGTGAACTAATTTTAGTGAATCACAGACTAAGAAGTTCTTACACAAGAGCTTAAGTGTCAGTGGATTAAAACTTTGAAGGACATTATCTGCTAGTAAGACAAGGTGGTTCTTAAGGATTGGTGTATCCCATGCCTCCCAGTAGTATAGCTGGTAAAGGTGTTTTTCCAACAAAATAATGAAGTAGATCAGTGTTTTTCAGACTTTCATTTTTGGAGTGATGCAACTCTAATAAAGCAGAGAAACAAGCAAAGCTGAAGTAGGGCCAAGGCCTAGAGCCCGCCCCGTCCATCTCTCCTACTCCCACGGTGGGTCCTGCCATGCCTCTGCTGTGGGGTCGGTTGGTCTCCAATTGCAGGCTGACTGGATTGGTCATGGGTCTTTGGGCCATCAGAAGGGGAAATTATTATTTTTTAATCTTGATTATCTTTTTACTTTGTAAGCTTTTCTTAAAGAATAGACTTTTTTTTTTAACATCTTTATTGGGGCATAGTTGCTTTAAGAATAGACATTTCTATAGTTCTACAGAGTTAGTGTTTCACATGATATTTTGCCTATAGAGATTATGTTTTTCTTAAAGTCAAAACATCGTACGTATAGCTGAATACTTTGTCTTCTAACAGAACTCTGAAGTCCTTGTTTCAGAAGCAATTAAAGGCAAGTAATAAGATTTGCGTTTTCAGAACAGTTTTCCCTTTAGTGGGTGAAGTTCACTCTGTCGTCACAGGGTGCCTGAATGAATTTATTTTGTTGTACTCAGCCAGTTGACACGAGTTGAAGGTCCAGCTTTTTTACTTTTCAGAGAGAGTGCTGGGCCTACGTGGAGATGCAGAGCTCCTGCTGTGTGTCAGATGCCATGTAGGTTTCCATTTCTCCTCTGTGTTAGGAAGCCCTGCGCTCACCTCAAAACATGCTGACTGCTTTGTCTCACTAGGTGCTGATCGGACACATCTCAAAGAAGATGAACAAGCAGACTTTCCCTGAGCACTGTAGTTTGTGTAAAGAGATCTTGCCATTCACAGATCGCAAACAGGCAGTCTGTTCCAATGGCCACATTTGGCTCCGGTAAGCTGCTTTTGCTCATTTTCCAGTTTTGTGTCACACAAACCACTGTAAAGTGTTTATCCAAAGTATATGTTGCCCACGCCATTAGGTTGGAGAAAAGCTGCTACTATAAAACCTGGTGTGGGTTTTTTACCATCCGTTTGACTCAAGCAAGACACCCTTTAATGATGGGTTATTTTCTGCGTCTTGTGTATAGGGGTTTATTTATTTTGGTAATATTATTTTGCTTTGAAGTAGCATTAAATTTTTAAAAATCAGTGTGACAAAAGCAATACCTGCTGAAGTTAATAGAATATAAAGTGCTTCTGTACTCTGTTTGGTTTATCTCTAACAAAAGGTAGAGGTCTTCCTCCGCCTCACTCTAAGAGGGAACCTTGGCACGTCTTCATCTTATGGCCCCACGGGCTGCACGTGACGCAGTTGGTCACTCCCTCTTCCTCCTCCTTAAAGCGCTTTGTTATCACCTGGCCCTCTGGACACAGTATCTCCTTGATGTCCGTCTTTGGACCTGTCTTTCTTCTGTCACCACTCTCCCTGGGCTGTCGCCTATCATCTGTACACTGGTGACTTAAACATATTGCTTTAGTCTGAATCGTTCCCCTTCAGTCTAGACTTCATATCTAAGCACCTGCTCAGTTGCCCTGTTTGGAAGTTTTAAAGGCATTTCAAATTTGAATCCAGCCTTTTCTTGCTACCTCCACCTCTACATCCCTGGTCCACGACACCATCATCTCTTGCCCAGATTATTATAGTTATGTCCCAGCCCATCTTCTGTGTCTTTCCTTGCCCCCTCCAGGCTGTTCTAAGTAGAGCTGAGGTTGTCATCCTATTATGACCTCATCAGCTCATGTCACCCCCTCTGCTCAAAACTCTCTAGTGGCTGCCCATTTCTGATGAGTGAAAGCTAAAATCCACTCAGTGGTCACGACTCCATGGCCTGGCCCCCATCAAGGGGGCCACTTTCTCCGGCTTGCTGACTTCACTCGAGGTGCACTGGCCTCCTTGTTCCTCAGGTACATGTGGCACCCCTCCCACCCTGGACGTCTTCACTGGCTGTCCTCTCTGCCCGGGGTGCTCTTCCAGCAGGTGTCCACAGGGCTTCCTTCCCGGCCACACTGCCTAAAACCGTGACACCTGATGACATCCCTCTCCCGTCTCAGTATGTAGTCTTCATCCCTCTTCCTTGCTTTATTTTCCTCCTTAGCAGTTATCACCACTTTATATATATATATATATATATATATATATTTTTTTTTTTTTTAATGAGGAACCTTCTCTTTCTTTTTTATAAATCCATTTATTTTTGGCTGCATTGGGTCTTCATTGCTATGCGTAGACTTTCTCTAGTTGCCGCGAGCGGGGGCTACTCTTGGTTGCGCGACGCGGGCTTCTTATTGCGGTGGCTTCTCTTGTTGCGGAGCACGGGCTCTAGGTGCATGGGCTTCAGTAGTTGTGGCACGTGGGCTCAGTAGTTGTGGCTCGCGGGCTCTAGAGCACAGGCTCAGTAGTTGTGGTGCACAGGCTTAGTTGCTCCGCAGCATGTGGGATCTTCTCGGGCCAGGGCTCGAACCCGTGTCCCCTGCATTGGTGAGCAGATTCTTAACCACTGCACCACCGGGGAAGTCCCACTTAATATATTTTTACTTTATGTTTTTCTCCTTTCTCTGGAATAGAAAGTTCATGAAGACAGGCAATTTGGTTGTTTTGTTCATGGCTGTTTCTAGAACAGTGCCTGGTGTGTGGTAGGCACTCAGTAGGTTTTTAAAGTTTATTTCCAATAGAAACAGGATTGTGCTACATGTAACTACCTTAACAACTTGCGTGTTCTCTTAGCAAGATGTTGTGGGCATTTTCCACATCAGTACGTAGATCCCATTCTTAACAGGTGTAGAGTCCTCCACTGTGTGGATGCTCCAGCACTCCCTCTTACTGACGGATGTCTGGATTTCCCGGCCGTTGCTTTGTCCCTAGACTTCCGATCTGACTGTTCCGCCTTACGTTTGCGGAGAAGAGGAAACCAGCTTGTAATATAGTGGCCTTGTAACAGTAGCCACTTGGCCTGTTGGCGCTGCCAGCGTGCCAGGCACGACTCTGAGCAGTACGCGCATCCTGAACCACACGAGGGGCGCCGCCACTGTTCCCATTTTTACAGATGAGGAAACTGGGGACTGAAGTCCGAATTTGTCCAGAGGCACCCAGGCGGTTAGCGGCAGAGCTGAGAACTTGGCCTTTACATTGTTGTCTCTCAGGTGGCTTCTTCCACAAAAATTATTTTCGTTTTTGCTGATTGAAGTTAGTGCCAGAATACCTGGGTGTAGTCTCTCCCGGTGAGAATGGGTGCTTGCTCCCACTCAGGTATAATCTTTCTTCCTGTACACCCAAGTCTTTACTCGAGGTAAACCTACTTGGAATTCCTTCCCCCAACCCTCCCTTCCTCTTTGTATTTTTTACTGCTTAGTTGCTCATCCTAAACACTGTTACCCTGCAGAAAACCTTCCACGCAGAGCCCAAGTGCTCTCTCTGATATCCCACTGCTGCCCACCTTCCCTTATTTGCCTGGTCCTGGTAGATGCTCAGTGAGTGGTCATTGGATGGAATTGAACCTCTGAGCTTTTGTTCATGGCCCTTCTTTTTTTGCACCATTAATTTTGTCTTCTATGTCTTTCAGGTTTTCCCCACTGTGCTGGGGAAGACAGTGCTTATACCTAATCTTAAAAATCACTAACAAGAATAGTTTCCAGTATAATACATAATTGATTTTTTTTTAACATATGAAAAATTCACAGTGCAATCAGGTGTAAGCGGATTACATTCTTTCTCAGTGCTGCAAACATGGCAAAAAAAAAAAAAGAAGCTGCAGTGACTGTCTGGATTAGAAGCTTTGTATCTCTTGGTTTAGCCTGACGGACACTTCCCCTTTACTAAGTGTGGGGGGCGGGTAGGTCTGGCCTGTGCAGAGGGATACATTGTCGCCATGCATTTGTGAACTGTTTTTGCCCTTTACTTAGTTAACTTGTGGTTTTAGAATAACTGTATGTGGTGAGTTACCTTCAATACTATGCTGCTTTCCACCGTTAGTGGAACTGATGGTACAATCTGTCTGCTTTCAGGTGCTTTTTAACCTACCAGTCCTGCCAGAGTTTGATATACAGAAGGTGTTTGCTCCATGACAGCATTGCCCGCCATCCAGCCGCAGAAGGTGAATGCTTTCCCAGCTTGTGGGAGGGTGAGACTGAGCACACCCAGGTCCCCCTCCTGCTTAGTCTTGCCCCATCAGGGACGGTGAGCAGGCTCCTCGTGCTCTGTACACTATTATCATGAACCACAACTAATTAAGAAATGGTCACTGGAACATTATTCACGCTAACATACCTGGTGATGTTAGTGTGGGGTAAGCAGGGCTGCAGTTTACTGTTCTGTCACTGCAAGCAAAGTATTTATTCAGAAAAGCTTGTTTTAGACGGCATGCATAGACTATATAGTGTTTGAAGGAAAACTCTGCAACTGATAACGTACACAAAGACAGCATTGCTGAAACACGGACATGCACTTGCAGTCATCCTTCTGGTAGCCATGGTGGGGTTCCTTTTCGGGTTGGCCAGTATTCTCTTTCCTGATAGCCCTGGTGACAAAGCCCACATTTATGACATAACTAGTTGGAAATAAGATCGTAGATGTGTGTCAGGAATTAGTGATGTAAACAGTCCCATGAATGTCAGTTTATGACCTGAGGTTCATTAACATCACACTAACCAAATGAGCTAACTAGACACCATTATCCACCTGTGTACACTTTGGGGGTAATTTATGGTCTCAAGTAAAACAAAATGTTCTGTGTAAAACTACACCCTTATTGATTTTTGCTCTAACCTGGCTGAAGCTCTCTAATTCTGAGAAGTTGGTGTGTTGGCAGCTTGTGTTCTGTATTAACTCTTTGTTATGGCAAATGCAATCATAAAAGTAGAGAAAAAGAGTATAAGAAACTCTGATGTACCCATCATTCAGCTTCTGAAATTGCCAGCTCACGACCTTTCATGTTTCATCTGTTGGTCCTCCCCCCTCCTCCCCCCTCTCCCCTCCTCTTTTTTTTTTTTTTTTTGCAGTACGCGGGCCTCTCACTGCTGTGGCCTCTCCCGCTGCGGAGCACAGGCTCCGGACGCGCAGGCTCAGCGGCCATGGCTCACGGGCCCAGCCGCTCCGCGGCACGTGGGATCTTCCCGGACCGGGGCACGAACCCGCGTCCCCTACGTCGGCAGGCGGACTCTCAACCGCTGCGCCACCAGGGAAGCCCCCCCTCCTCTTATTGGATTATTTTGAAGCAAATGTTGGGGGACTTTTAAACACTCATTGCAATTGAGAATTGGTATACTGTTTAGACAGGACATCAGGAAAAGATGGAAACAAATAAAAAAACACACACCTGCCAGCTGACGTTGTGTTGAGCCACATACAGCTCTTGGGAAGAATGTGAATCGCTGAGATCTGGAGAGTACTAACCGGTAGAGCACAGTATTTCACAGACCAGGGAAGTTTTTAAAAGGGGGAGAAAGTGTTGACACAGTGTTGCCATGTTTTTATTTTTCCAAGTAATGTATTTTTTAAAGTTACTGTTACTGTAATTTTATAAGAGTATTTTAACATTATCCATGTATGAAGAATATACTCTCAGAACAAAGTATAGTCCTTTCTTTAAACAGAATAAATTTAGCTTTATGAAACACTCATTCATTACCCTTATTTTCCTATTTCATCACGCACTTAGCTTTGGGAACCACAGATTTAGTCCAACCTCGTCTAGAATGTTGTAGTGAGGGACTCTGTCCAGGGACACAGAGCTGGGACCAGAGTGCCCATCCCTTAATACTGTGGTCCATCCAGGGCCCATCCCATTTGATTGCCTTTTCTGAAGTTTACGCTCAATACTGCTTGTCTTACTTTTGTAGATCCTGACTGGATTAAGAGGTTACTGCAAAGCCCCTGCCCTTTCTGTGATTCTCCTGTCTTCTGAATGTCCAGGATGGGAAGATGGAAAGGGCATGTACTCTGCTGTGGAAAGTGCCGTCCAGCCCCAAGAGCTAGGACGCGCAAGAGGAGAGGCACCCTTCATGACTGTACATAGGGCGTGGGGACTCACTGCTGAAGTGTGTTCTCTGTCTCCAGGGACTAAAGGATGTCTTTAAAGTGACTGAGTGCAGAGATTTTAAGTCCTTTTGAGATGAACATTATCCCCCAACTCCTTGCCA
This sequence comes from Monodon monoceros, assembly GCF_005190385.1. Classification (NCBI taxonomy): domain Eukaryota; kingdom Metazoa; phylum Chordata; class Mammalia; order Artiodactyla; family Monodontidae; genus Monodon; species Monodon monoceros. The sequence continues at coordinate 109,470,493 of NW_021703782.1, forward strand.
ATGAGGAACTTATTTTTCAAGTGTCTTGACTGAAGCAGTTTGAACAAAACGCATGCCCTGTCATTTCTCAGAACAGAATGGTCCCTTCTAGGGAGTATGGATAAGGGCCTTGCTGGGCCGAGTTAGGCTTTTTAATCCTGGCCTTGGTCTGGAACTGGCTTGTGGCTCCAGGGAGCTGTAGTTACCTGGTACGTGGTATGCAGTGTCCCAACAGATATTAAAGTGTCTGAAACAACCTGTGGGCCTGATGTTTTGTTCTCAACAAACAGCTGCAGATCTGCATCCTGCCAGTTGTTTTTCACGCATATTGAAAACATTTTCTTAAAACTATATATTTTAAAGAGGTTGAAGCCAAGACTAAAGTTGGTTTTAATGTGTCAAAAGATCAGGTGACTCTTGTAAGTTAATAATTGTGACTTATTTTTAATCTCTCCCATGTCATCAGTTTCCTGCTCTGACTCCTTCACAGGTATAAGGATGTCAAGTATTCCTGTTCACCTGCGTCACAACCCTCTTCAGACTTACCTGTGACAACTTGGTGAGATATTGGTACACAGAGGAAAAGTATTATTTTCTCCTTTTTTATTGAAACATTTAATATTTTTAATGTTGACATTTCCAGACGTATCATTTATATCCCGAGTCTGTCTAGAGACGTCCAGAAAGAGACAGGCAGCTCAGAAGTGTGGACCCTTGAGCTCTGGTGCTATCGTGTGTGTAGCTCAGTCAACCAGAGGCTGGGAATTCCTTCCCTCTGCAAAGGTCCTCGATATTTATAATACAGGTATTTTCCTATGGACTGTTAAGAAGAGATGTTAGACATTAATTGGTCTTAAAACCTACAGTTAACAATAGACATTCTAGAACTACAGTGTTCTTGGATTTTTAAAATAAGTATCCTAGGGATTGGTGCTAATTAACAGGACTGTAATGCACTCACCTTGAAATGGTGCATATTTCTGGAAAGTTGGATGGGAAATACAAAATGTGAAATTTAAGTGATATTAAACCTTTATTCTAACACTTATTCTTGCTTTTATTTTTGTATCCTTAGTGAAAGACATTTTGTCCTCACTGAGAAACGCTCGCTGTTTGGAGAGCATGTAACAGCAACACCGCTCCCGCCTGTAGGCTCTCTCCCCCTAGTGTCTTCCCTGCCCTGTCCGTACTTATTGGAGACAAGAGCCCTTAAGAGGCACTTCCAGACAGTCTGCTTTGAAGTGTCTTTTGTTTCCCTTTCAAATTTTTGTTTTTGTCTCCTGTGTTTAATTCTGTATTTCTGCTGCTGTTTCGTTCTGCTGGATCATCTGCTTATCTTTCTCATTTTGGTGGTAAAACTTCAAGAGGAGTGTTTACCCAGACTTTAGGGTCCAGCACGTTCAAATGATTGTCAAGGAAGAGAACCAGGCAACATTAAAATCAGGAAGAACACAGCTCGGGAAGCTGTATCGTTGCGGTCGTTTGTGCCTAGAGCTGTTTCACTTTACAGTAAATATGACAGTAAAAATTGGGATCCTGTCAGGGAATTCTTGCAGTTTCTATACTCAGAGCACGTGCTGAGTTTCACTTATACTCAGAGCACATGCTGAGTTTCACTTATACTCAGAGCACATGCTGAGTTTCACTTATACTCAGAGCACATGCTGAGTTTCACTTATTTTTTTTTTCCTAATCAGAGTTAGTAGTTGATATGTTCTTACTGGGGAATTTTGTGCTGCTGCCATTTAAAACTTACGTTAAGTTTTTATTTAAAGCAGTTATGCATTTGGGGGGAAAATTTGACTCTTAGGAATAAACTAAAAAGGGTCACCTGAGTTATTTTGTATGTCTGGGTAGCAGTAAACATGGCAACTCTTTTACTAGAACGTGGCTTCTCTCTGGGGGGGCTCTGCCCAATGGCATTCTTAAGGCTGAAATCCAGCCAGCACCTGCCTCAAATTTCTGCACACCGAGTTGGGAGCCCTCCGCCCCCTCTCCCCACCCCTCCCTTCTGTGGAGGTTAATCCATTGACCTGTGAGAACGAGAAGGAGATTTTCAGTTAATGGCAGGATCACACAGCACGCTTCTGAATGTCCTAAGGGTCAGCATACTTGGTGACAGAGTGGTGAGCAGCGAAGCCCTGGAAGAGCGTGAGGGACGCCGGGAAATTGTCTCCTGGTTTACACTTAGCATATGCCCTCTGTGCCTTCCTAGAACTCACCTGATCTGTGTAGTGGATTTCCAGTTCATTTCAGCTGTCACCGCTCCACGGCGTGGATGAGACGGCCACGATGCCACTGCTTTGCACGAAGGTGCAGGAGCAAAGGTCCTGTGCAGTCAGACCTTCTAAGCCATGACAGTGTTGCATTTTGGGAGTCTGATGTCCACACCTGTGTCACACTTTCTCTGTTGAGGGTTATTCGTTCCTGTTATTCTAGATAAGACATTGAGAGTTCGTTAGGCCTGATACTCATTCTGAAATCCTATGTCCACTACCCAGACTTCAAGCCATCTCTGCCTGCTATTGTATCTGCCCAAACTACCAGTTATTTTTCAATGTCAGGAGTTATTAGAACCACTGGCGAAGCTCATGGTCGAGGGTGACATTTTTCTGCTTCTCCCTCTAGGAAGTTTTTGAGAATGTTAATGTTGGGGCGTGTGGGCTAGACCTATTAGCAGCCTTCACCAGTTAGGTTAAAAGAATGTCAGAGGGTAATAATGGAATATTAAAATATATTCTGTTGTAACTGTAATGGTGTCAGATAATATGCAGAAGAAATCAAGGCTCATTGGTCTTGTCTGGAGGAACACAGAGCTGCTTTTTCAGAGCACCCGCTCTCCTGGCAGCACTGAGCTGTGTCGGGGTTTGGTGAATTGCCGCGGCTCCTGGAATGAAAGCAGGAATTACTGTCACTGTACGATTTCCACGGGTCCATCCATCCTCTCTGCTCCTGACCTCCCTCTCCCTCCCTTCCAGGAGAGGTCCTCTCCATTTCCGTCCCTTTAGTTCTCTCAGCTTTAGGACACCTTCTGAGCTACCAGATTTGAAAGAAAAATAGGTTTGTGATAAAATTTTTCTAAACTAAATCACATAGCAGGTCTCCCTTCCTAGAAGAAACTATTAAACAGTAGTTTTTCTTTCTAAGAGTAATAGTGTTAGTTGTTAACAACTTGATAAACTGTATCTGGTTTTCTTCAAAACTCTGAATTATAATTTCCCTGTTGGAAATTTCCCACACCTTCAGGCTGGACTTTGGGCAGAGTGGGCTGGATTTCAGCTCCCTGCCACCACCCGCTCTGCTCCCCAAGCCAGTTATTCCTGACAAGCAAAAAAAAATTCTGGCTGTATTCAAAGTCAGCAGGCCTAAACTTTTTTAAGGGAAAGATAGGTTCTGCCCTTTTTTCTTTTTAGAGATGGGACAGCACAAACAGCAAATAGCTGGACCAATAAAAGCATCTCTTTACGGCTAGCCCTGCGTGGACTGTTGGGGTCTGCAGGCTTCCATGGTTGATGTGAACAAACACATCCCTGTGCTCTCACGCTGCTACCTGTGTGGGTGGGGCTCAGCAGCTCTGTTGACAGCAGAGCGGCTCGGGCATCTAGCCTCTCCCATCACCATCGTCGGATTGTAAAAATGCCTCTACAGCAGATCTAACTGAAGTGAAGTGGTTGCACTTCGGCTGTTAGTGGAAGTAGCAGCCGACAATTTCCAGCAGAGTTTTAGACCATGTCTCAAGTCTCATAGGTATTAAGCTTTGAACTGCTCGTTTTTGATGCTAAGAGAAGTTTTTGGAGCTAGGATCTTCACGTGATAACCTGGTATCTGCAGCTCAAGCTGACGTTAGGGCGCGTGAGATTTCACTGTCCTTGTACTGAATTAAGTCAGCTTTGCAGAGTTGCTTCTAATGATCACTCTCACCACAGCATCGCTACCCTGGTGTACAGCAGGGTTTTTCAGAAGATGCAGACTTGTTTCCCTGGCACAGATACACATCAGTGTCAGGACTGGCTGGCTGGCCTGAGTCTGGTAAATAGGGTGCAGCCTCCTATCTGCCTGTATGGTTTGTTTTAAGATGGCTGTTTCTGAAAACTTGCTGTAGAAATCAGTAAATTTTAACAGGGGAGAGACTTTATATAAAGAAGTCCTGTAAAGAAGTTAATCTTTTTGTTATATACATGTGTATGCCCCCAACCTCTTAATCAGATTAGGTGATTCAGCTTTTATCTTGCATTTTAACTTATAACTATACTCCGGGGGGGAGACTTAATATACGATATGAGGTCCTAGACAGTGCGTTTATTTACCACAGTATTATATGGTTAACCAACATGGTGTTCATTCATTCATTCATTCATTCATTCATCCCAGGCTTGGGAGGAGTTGCAAAGGGGGAATGATGATACTTTCATACTGATGTGATAAAGCAAAGGTGCAGGCTGTCTAGTTGAAATATTGTAAATGGGTTGGTGGACTTGAATTTCAGAACTCTAAACCTTATAGTTATTTCTAAGGTAAAAACTTGCTTACCTCACTGTTATGAAGTCCTGTTAGTTTCATAGAAAGATCCCGTGAAAATGGTCTCCTTGGATGGTGTAAGAGGTGGTGGCTTTGAAGCATTTCGTGTGTTATCAGTTTGACTCTTGGCTAACAGACTGGTGAGGTCTAGGGTGTTTTGTTTTGTTTTTGGTATTAATGCAAAAATTAATTATGTCTTTTTCAAGACTGACTCAGATTTGTACTTCAGTGTATGAAAAGAAAGTGAACATCAAACTTGTGTATACAGAAATGAGACTGTATAGAAAAATAAGTCTGTGTTGTGTAGAGTAGTATATATTTTGTTTATCCAATGCCTGCGCTATCTTTGTGCTTGGCTTCAAATTGTGTGTTTGTTTACATATTGACATTTTTTGAAATAAAAAGAAAAGGCAACTAAAAACTTAAGGTTATAGAAAGGAGATGGTTTTTTAATGCTTACCATCTGATTAGGTGGTGTGTTTTAAACTTTTAGTGTGTAAATAAAAAACTTCAAGAATAATAGCACATTTTGCTTGGAATACCCCCATCCAGAAGAATTGGCTGCTTCTCTGCATTATACGTATGTACATAGTGTTCATTATTAGATTGTAAGCTCCTCAAGGGCAGGGACTGTCTGTCTCATCTTGGTAGTTCCTGCAGCACCAAGTGTCAAGTGCCTTGCACAGAGTAGGTGCTGGTGATACAGAGAATGAGTGAGTAACTTCCTGCCACCTGTAAGACGAAGCATGGTTCACTTTTTCCAGTGTGTTCAAAACTGCGAAGAACTGATGACCGGAAGAGGGCAGAATTCTTTCTTGGGTTGAACTGGGCCTCCTGGGCTGAAGCAGACCATGCTGTATCCTTTGCACTAGTTATCTTCTTTCCCTGAAGATACACTGGTGTCCTGAGCTTTTATCTGATAGTAGGGCAGAGGTTTCTGGGAAAAGTCTGAAGTGGGAAAGATTATAGAGAAAATGAAATGGAAATCATGGAGGGTGTTTGTCAAATGCAGTCCTGTGGGGCAATCTTATTTTAGTTATTACTAAAGAAAAGGGTAGCAAATTCTCTTTCTTTACCAGTTAGCTGGTTGGCCAATTTTCCAGTTAATGAAATCATTGGTTTTTTAGCTTTTTCCCATTTTGGATACCCCGCAATTGCTCTTAGGATTCTGGTACTTAGAGTCTATTAAAGTTGCTGTGAATATCCAGTGCTGTACATAATGGCGGTTTTGTAAATGTGAAATAACCTCAATTATGTTGTGTTTTGTATGCAGAGCCACTAGTATTGTTATCTTGGCCACTTTTTTATTCAAAATAAATAAATAATCAAATTACTTGTATATCATGTGCATATTTTCACCTGGTTTCTAGCAAAGCTTAGAAACCTCTTTTGTCCTGACCAGCACCAGCAAAGGTAAGTAATGCGCAGGCACAAGCAGAGGAGAAGGGAAAGAATTGTACAAGAAATGGCCATTAGCAAGGATCTCGAAAGCAATTCAGTATGCCTTCGGTGGTTTATTCCAGAACAAGTCTGAGGAACGTAAGGGGAAACAAAACAGCTTCAGTAGGCTATTAGACCACATATAGTTAACAATTCAGTTAAATAGTATCTGGTGAGTACTTAAATGAAGTGCTCGTTGCCGGATTTCAGCAACAATAAACCTGTGATTCAGACAAATCCTCCTGCTGAGAGCAACTAGAAAAGCTAGACAAACACCAAACAGGATAAAGAAAATGAGTAACACACCTCAACATACAGTAATAAAACTGCTGAAAAATCAAAGAGAAAAATCTAAGCAAAGAAAAAAGACAAGTTACTTTAAAAAAACAAAAAGCAGTAATAAGACTTAAAGACGACTTCTCAATGGAAATGGTGAAAATGAGAAGGCAGTGAAAAGGTGCCTTCAGGGGGCCGAGAGAATAATTTCCAACCTCAGATTTTGAGCTTGGCAAAAAAAGTCCTTTAAGAATGAAAGACATTTTCAGACGAATAAGAATGGAAAATAATGCATCACGACAGACCCACACTAAGGGAAATTCTAAAGGGTGGTGTCAGGTGGAACTCAGAGAAGAGCACTAAGAAGGGGAGGCAGGAGGGCAAAGCTGTGACTGTGAAACAGAACATCCTGAGGTTCTTAAAACACATGCCTGCAAGTCAGGAGTGCTCAGTTCTGTAAGTCCTGGTCCTGTCTAGGACCAAGTAAAACTAATCCATACTAGACACTGGTAAGTAAATGCCTGAAGAGCAAAGGGTCTTTTAATTAAGCTGAGGGGGAAAACTAGAACATTTAAAAAATAACTCAAAAGGCAAGAAAAAAAATAAACATAGAATAGGCTGGGAAAATGAAAAGCAAATAATTGGATAATGGACTTACACTGAAATAGAGCAGTAATTATATTAAATGCAAGTAAATATCCAAATTAAAGCAAAGATTGTCAGACTGAGTTTTTAATTTTATTGGGTTATAGTTGATTTACAATGTTGTATTAGTTTCAGGTGTACAGCAAAGTGATTCGGTTATACATGTACTATATTCATTCTTTTTCAGATTCTTTTCTCAAAGGTTATCAGAATATTGAATAGAGTTCCCTGTGCTATACGGTAGGTCCTTGTTGGTTATCCTTCTTATATGTAGTGGTGTGTGTTAATCCCAAGCTCCTGATTTATCCCTTCCCTGCCCCACATTTCCCCTTTGGTAACCACAAGTTTGTTTTTCAATATCTGTCAGACTGATTATTTTTTTATGTTAAAAGTGATAAATATAAAATACAAGGATACAGAAAGTTTTAAAGAATGGAAGAGTATACCATGCAAGCACTAATCAAAAAGTAATTGACATTCCATTGGATTGGAAGAATCAATATTGTCAAAATGACTGTACTACCCAAGCCAATCTACAGATTCAGTGCAATCCCTATCAAATTACCAATGGCATTTTTCACAGAACTGGAACAAAAAAAATTTTTTTAACTTGCATGGAAACGCAAAAGATTACGAATAGCCAAAGCAATCTTGAGAAAGAAAAACAGCTGGAGGAACCAGGCTCCCTGACTTAAGACTATACTACAAAGCCACAGTAATCAAAAAAGTATGGTAATGACACAAAAACAAATATAGATCAGTGGAACAGGATAGAAAACCCAGAAATAAACCCACACACCCTATGGTCAATAATCTATGACAAAGGAGGCAAGAATATATAATGGAGAAAAGACAGTCTTTTCAATAAGTGGTGCTGGGAAAACTGGACAGCTACATGTAAAAGAATGAAATTAGAACGTTCTCTGAAACCACACACAAAAATAAGCTCAAAATGATTAAAGACCTAAATGTAAGACCAGATACTATAAGACTCCTAGAGGAAAACATAGGCAGAACACTCTGACATAAATCGCAGCAATATCCTTTTGGATCTGTCTCCGAGAGTAATGGAAATAAAAACAAAAATAAATGGGGCCTAATTAAACTTAAAACCTTCTGCACAGCAAAGGAAACCATAAACAAAACAAAAAAACAACCTACAGAATGGGAGAAAATATTTGCAATGATGCAACCGACAAGGGATTAATCTCCAAAATATACAAATGGTTCATACAGCTCAATACCAAAAAAACAAAAAATAGGCCAAAGATCTAAATAGACATTTCTCCAAAGAAGACATACAGATGCCCAAAGGCCATGTGAAAAGATGCTCAATATCACTATTAGAAAATGCAAATCAAAACTACAATGATTTGTATCTATCACCTCACACCGATCAGAATGGCCATCATCAAAAAGTCTACAAATAATAAATGCTGAAGAGGGTGTGGAGAAAAGGGAACCCTCCTACACTATTGGTGGGAATGTAAATTGGTGCAGGCTCTATGGAGAACAATATGGAGATTCTTTTAAAGACTAAACACAGAGCTACCATATGATCCAGCAATCCCACTCCTGGGCATATACCTGGAGAAAACCATAATTTGAAAAGATACATGCACCCCAATGTTCATTGCAGCACTATTTACAATAACCAAGACATGGAAGCAACCTAAATGTCCATCAACAAATGAAAGGGTAAAGAAGATGTGGTATATCTATACAATGGAATACCACTCAGCCATAAAAAAGAATGAAATAATGCCATTTGCAGCAACACGAATGGACCTAGAGATTATCCTACTAAGTGAAGTAAGTTAGAGAAAGACAAATATATCGCTTATATGTGCAATCTAAGAAGAAAGCACAAATGAACTTATATACAAAACAGAAATAGACCCATAGACACAGAAAACAAATGTATGGTTACTAAAGGGGAAATGGGGAGGGATAAATTCGGAGTTTAGAATTAACATATACACACTACTATATATAAAATAGATAACCAACAAGGACCTACCATACAGCACAGGGAAATATACTCAATATTTTGTAATAACCTATAAGGGAAAAGAATCTGAAAAAAATAGATAAATATGTATGTATAACTGAATCACTTTGCTGTACACCTGAAACTAATACAACATTGTAAATCAACTATACTTCAATTAAAAAGAAAAAAGTAGTTGCTATTCCATTTATGTCCCTAGCCTTCATGCTGTCACTGTCATATATTTTCTTTCCTTTTACATACATTATAAGCCCAACATATTTTGTTTTAAACAGTCACTTGTCTTAGCTCAGGCAGCCATGACAAAATACCACAGATTGAGTGGCTTAAACAACAGAAATTTATTTCTCATAGTTCTAGAGGCTGGGAAGCCCACAGTCAAGGTGCCAGCAAGGCCTCATTTTGAGACCTCGTCTCGTGGCTTGTAGGTGGCCACCATCTCACACACAGTTCACGTGACCTCTCCCTTATGGATGAGCAGGGAGAGAGCGCAAGACCCCTGGGGTCTCTTCTGATAAGGGCACTAATCTCTTGAGGGCCCCACCTTCATGGCCGCATCTAATCTTATTCGCCTTCCGAACGCCCCATCTTCAAATACCATCACACTGGGGGTTAGGGCTTCAACACAGGAATTTTGAGGGACACAAGCCTTCAGTTCATAGCACTGGTGTTCCTATTCCTTCCTGTAGATCCACGTTCCCATTTGGTTTCATTCTAATGATGCTAAGACTTCCCTTAGCATTTACGATAGTACAGCTCTGCTGGGGACAAAGGTTCTTAGCTTTTGTTTATCTAATAAATGTATTTAACTGTTTTTTAGAAAATGGCTTATATGCATTGATTCATTTTTATTTTTTCTGCTCTTATCTCTGGAGAATATTTTCACAGGATATAGTAGAAATTATATATACGTATTCTGCCCCCTTCCCCCCACCCCAGCACATTAAAAATCTAGTTCCATTGATTTCTGGTCTCCATTGTTTTATTTTCCCTCATGTGTACTGTCTTGTTTTTCCTCTGGCTGCTTTTAAGATTAGTATTTATCCTCTCATCCTCTTCGCTTTCCTGATTTTATCAGCCACTGCAGTAACCATTCTCCAGCAATCTGCGGACTGGCAGCTTAGCCTCCTGCCTTGAGGTCTGTATCTCTGCCCGAGGCCTTCCTCCAGCACAAGGTGGCTGCCTCGGCCATGACCCACAGGTGTGGGGAAGCTAACACCCCAGAGCCCACCCTCAGTGGAGCCACAGGGAACTGGGGGTCAGCGTCGCAGTTCTCTGACCAGCGTTCTACAGTTTCCCAGGCCTCCCTCGTGTGATTGAGCCAGTTTCCCATAACAGTAACCCGCTGTTAACCCACCACTTTAAGGCTGCCCCCTTCTCTGCCTCACTTTCCTCACTTCTTCACCTGTGCTTCTTTGGATCACCTCCTAAATAAACTACTTGCACCAAGGTCCTTAAATCATGGTCTGCTTTGCTGGGGGACTTAAAGGCGAATTGGTACTTTTTCCTGAAAGTAGCCCAGGAAGCAACCCCTCAAGATGGGATCCTGGAATCAGTTCACATGCCAACTGTAGCTAACTGTAGCAATGGGCACCTCAGTGCTGCTGGAACGTCCTGGGAGCTCAAAGGGCCCTGAATGCAAAGCCAAGAAGATCTGGACTAAAATGAAGTTCCCAATCAGGACGCTGAGATCTGGGATGGGGTCTTGAAGATACTGAATCCCCAGATTCCCTGGAATCCCGTCGGCCAGCAGATTCATTCTCGCCCACTTGATAAAGGAGAGTAGCTCTGATTGCCTGGGGACCAGCCAAGACCTGGAGCCTCAAGGGATGATATCTTCCCTCTTCAAGACCCACCCTCACTCCCTGCATTCCCTCCAGGTCAATGACTAGGGTGAATTTCAGCCTCACCCACGTGGGGAGGACACTGCGTACTCACCAAGGAGCTGCAGGACCTGTGGGCAGGAACCAGGGCGTTTGGGGCCAGGAGGGAGAACAGAGGCTGGAGAGGGGAGCTCATTGGTGGGGAAAAACTCTGCGTGGCTCAGACGAGGACCCCTGGAAACAGTCCTGTGTGGTGATGGACGGCTCATCGAAGCTTGGACCCTGAAGCCGCCCTCAGGGGACTGAGGACGAGACCTGCAGGGTGAGGATGAGAGGGGTACATGACACAGGCTGTGTGAGGCCAGAGAGCCCCCCAGCCGACCACATTTCCCAGGAGAGACCAGGGGCGCCCTCTGGCTAAAGCCGAGGTGTGGGCACTGAGTCAGTGAGAAGCCTGGCGGCGGCTGCCCCTAGGCCAGGTTGACCGTGAGAGGTGCTGCGCAGGAATCGGCCTTCCTAGGGTCAACGATACTGGGATCCCGTCCCCTAGTGGTTGCCCTGGGCTGGTAAAGGACAGGAAATGGAATGACCACCACGGGCCGGCTAGAGCGGCCATCAGAGCCTTGGTGTGCAGGACCCTGTACCAGGCGGTTCCTATGGGTGAGCGACGGGCGGACAGTTAGGGTGTTGTTGGATTTTAACCAAAACTGGGCTTGAGAACCCAAGCTGTGGTCATTTCCCCAAAGCTGGAGTTCATATTTGGGAGAACTTAAATGTCACGTCACAGAGGAAAGCTAAAAGGTGCGACTCATCAATACTAGATACTCGGTAGGGGGCAGCCGTAGGAGGTACTGATAAAAAATTACGAACAACAGAATGTCAGAGCAAGTCTAACCAAGGATCAGAAAAGAACAGAGTGTCAGCATGAACCTGATCAAAAATTATGAAAAACAGTACGTCAAAGTAAGCTCAGTGAGACCACTGGCACAAACACCTGCTGTTTACTGAAACTAGGACGATGGGCAACTACTGTGGCTCTAGTTCCATAAACAGAGTTAAACACTACAACTCAGTACCCACTTGCTGGTTACCTACATGCACTAGGGCATTCTGATGGTCAATAACTAAGTCAGCTAGCTATATGTTTATAAACCGGCGTCTTCTGCAATGAGAAGCCCGCGCACCACAACTAGAGAAAGCCCGCGCGCAGCAACAAAGACCCAACGCGGCCAAAAATAAATAAAATAAATAATAATTTAAAAAAATAAATAAAATAAATTGGTGTCTTCCCCTGAGTCTTAATTTCTTCCCTCCTCCCCTGGCACTCATCGGCTCTTCACAGTATAATCCGAGGACATTTGACTTTGATTCCACAAAACTTAGCGCTGGTCTGTGACACAGATGGCAGCATCCTAACGACTTGGTAAACAAGAAGTGGCACCTCTTGGTATGTGGGCATCTCTGTGCCTAGAGGGAGTTGAGCATCCTGCCTGCGGGTCCTGCCACATGAGGGAAGTTGTGCGCGTCCAGTGGGCTGGGGCGTGACGTTCCCTTCGAGGTAAAGAGGAAGTCGCTGCGCCTTCACCTCCTCCCACCGAGAGACAAAGGTGCCTGCTGGGCCTCCTAGGACTGGCAGGCGGCTCTGGCTCATTTACTGAGAAATTCAGGAGGCTGCGGAGCGGGGTCCACGGCAGGTCCAGGCTGCGGTGCAAGCTGCCCTGTCACTTGGCCAGGTGACCTGGAAGAGCCAGTCAAACTAGACACACCTGTGTAGATTATGGAGCCACGTGGAGTTTCCAAAAAGCCCTGACGAGCTGCAGCACAGACGCCAGGGTCCTAGGCAGGGCCGTACCTCCACCACAGTCTGCGGGGCTCTGGGGAAGACTGAGTGCCTGACCTGTGGGACATCCAGTGACCACGTGACCAGAGCCATGCATCACACGTGGGGTACCATCAGATCCAGGACGAGACAGCCATTATCAACAACAGCCATCCTATGATACCATGTGCCCAAGAGCTAGAATTGATGAGTTGGGACCCCAAGCAGTGGCTGGATTTGTCCCCCCACCATCATTCCCTGTGATCCATTTGAAGAATTTCTGCTTCCCATCAATCACCACAAGGTCAGGCTTGGTGGAATTAGAGGCTCTGCATCCCGAGGATGTGGAATGCTTCCACCAAGGGACACAGTAAGTGTCCCACTGAACTGAGACTGTAATCACTGCCTGGTAATTTGGGGCCCCTCACACTGGTGGACCAGCAGGCAAAGGAGTAAATTATTATGCTAGTGGGGCTAAGTGACCCTGATCTCACAGGAAGCTGGGGTTTCTGACATAATGCATAGTACAAGTGGGCAATAATACATACCAGTCTTGGCCTTGTGGAAAGAACAGATACATATATATGTATAACTAAATCATTTTGCTGCACACCCGAAACTATCACAGTATCGTTAATCAGCTCTACTCCGATATAAAATAAGAAGTTTTTAAAAATTCAGCAATAATGATTTTTTAAGATGACCGACTTTTAGCAATCTTGGAATAGGAGCAATTAACTTCCTAATTTTATAAAGTATATCTTAAAAAACCCTGATAACAAATCTTATACTTAATGGTAAAATATTGAAAACTTCTCTACTGAGATCAGGAATGATAAAAAGGCGACCTGCTATTAGCACTCTATTCAACATTGTGCTAAAGGTCTCAGACCCCTGCAACAAGGCAAGAGAGAGAAAGGTATAAAGACTGGAAAAAATAGAAATCATATTCTCAATCGACATGATTAGGTATGAAAAAAGTATAAAAGAATCCATTGATAACTTATCCGAGTTAAGTGAGATCAGCAAGGTTTCTGGAGTCAGAGTGAATCCTCAGAAAGAAACTATAGAAATATGTATGGCAGTTTTGTTGCCAGGAAACAACTCAAATGCCCATCAATAGGTAAATATATAAGCAAAATTTAGACCATCCACACAAAGGGATATTACTCAGCAATAAAAAGGAACAAATCAGTGATACACATGTGCCACTTACTGAATTTTTAATGCTCAGCTCCAGACTCACCCTTTAGCGCCTGCTCTGCTATAATGGGCAGGACTCCTTCAGCACTTCTCCTTTGCACGGTGCTAAGCTTTGTCAATAGAGGGCACTGGAGGGACTCTGCAGAAGGAAAGGGCTTCCCGGACCTGGTGGCCTTCATCCCTCCTTCCCTCCTTTCTTGCCCTACTTCTCCTCTTACTCTGCAGCTATGATCACAGCTGTAGAGGATGGGCCATTGGTGTTCTGCCCCAGGCTTTGCTAAGTGTCTCCAACCCTGAGGGCAGCTGGCCTGTGGGTCCCAGCTTTGATCAGCCTGATCGGGCAACCGACTCGTCCCAGTTTGCCCAAGACTGGCCTGGTTTTAAAACTGAAAGCCCCGCAGTTCCTTCAGTCCCATGGGAACTGGGACAGTGATTCACCCTATAAACCATGCTCCCCAGACATGATTAAATAGCTTTTGAAAGGAAGGGAGAAGCACAGAAGTCCTAGGTCCTCTCTCTGCAGTTAATGGGAAGGAGCCTGTCCTTGCCAGGACACCACCATGGCTAATGCCATACTTGGCTGTACTTCCATTTTCAGGTTCTTTCTCTCCCTTTCCCTACTTTCTCCTTAAAACAAGCAAAGGAAGATCACAGAAGCTTTGACAATGTCACGGGAACTGTCCTCCAGCTGACTGTTTGACAAGAGACCATACCATCTGCCACCCGGGGCCCCTGCTCAGGATTCTCACGGGGGACACGTACCAGTGTTGGAAGAGTGGGGTGATCTTCCGAGACAGGTGCCCCCAAGAGTCTCCCGGGACACCCAGGGGAGGCCAGGTGTCAGGGGTGACTCCATCCAGCCCCAGGTCTGAGTCCCCAGTTCTCTGATTCTCTCAGCTCTGCCCTTCTTTGCATTTCAGCTTCATACTCAGGCTGGTCGCAGGATATGTGTGCCTGACGATGCGAAACTGTTCTCAGAGTGTGCCCACGCCTGGCCGCACCCAAGAAGGCAAGCATCTGTCGGGCAGCAGGAGGGAGGCTCTTAGAACCTCCAGGCTGCACGAGCTCCTCAGGTGATGCTAACGCACTTGTTAACTCACCTGCAGCCTCTCATTGCTGCCGGTCCACACGCACCACAGCTTTGCTCTACCAGGTGACCCTGATCTTTCCAAAGCCGGTAACCTGCCCACCCCCGCCGGCAGTCTGTATGAGCTTCCACTGCTTCACATTCTTTCAACATTAGGAGCTGCCAGTTAAATTACTGCCAGTCTGGGGGCATGTGGCACTATCCCAGTACGGTACGCATATCCCTGGTTACTAAAAAGTTCGGGCTTTTTTCATGTATGTAGTTGGCTATTCATGTTTCCTTCTGTAAAATGCCTGCTTCATAGTTTTCTCTTCAGTCACGTGTGTGTGCTACTTAAGCCTCTCTCAAATGCATTCAGCTTTTAAATGAACATATAACATACCCGATTAAGTGTATGGCTTAAGATTTGAGCGTAACTACTACCCAGACTGATAGAGAACGTTTACAGCCCCCCAAAGGTTCCTTGTGCCCCTCCTATGCAATGGTCTGCTCAGAGGTGACAATTATTTCTGATTTCTATTAACAGTGATTCGTTTCATCTGTTCTTGTACTTCATCTAAATCGAATCATACATAGAGTCTTCTGGGTCTGGCTGTGAGACTCACCCATATTGGGGTATTTGTCAGGAGTTTGTTTCATTGTCATGGAACATTTAATTATATGAATGTGCCACGACTGATGAACACGTTGTTTCCAGTTCAGGGCTAATACAAACACAACTGCTATTAACACGTTTGTCTACATATGCACGCATTTCTCTTGGCAATACTAGGAGAGGAATTGCCAGGTCGAGGGGCAGACACGTGTAGCATTAGTAGATGATTGCTTCACGGTTTTCCAAATGGTTAAAACCCAATGCTCCCTCCCACCAGCACTGCAGGAGAATTCCAGTTTCTCCAACTTCTCTCCAACACTTGGTGATGCCTTTGTCAAACGCTGGTGGTGGGTGTAGCAGGCAGCTATCGCCGTGACCCTAATCTTCATTTCTCTGATTACTAACGAGGTTAAGCATTTTCCATCTACTGTAGTTAACTGATCATTCATGTTTCCTTCTGTGAAATATCTGGTCATGTCTGTTTTCACTTTTCTAGTTGGTTGCTTGTATTTTGGTAATATTGAGGTGTTCTTTGCATATTCTGGACAGCAACCCTGTTTAATTAAACGTATTTCTTCCACCGCTCTATTTCTACCTGTAGGGACTGCGTTTTTCCTCCAGTCTCCATGCAGAGACCATTTCAGCTGAAGCCCTGGGCCACTAGGGGTCAGCAGATACTTCCCGGGCTCCTCTGTTGGTCAGCTCTCCCCTGTCTATCTGGATTTGTACGTTCTTATCATTTTTGGTCTCTGTATATTTTTTATTTTTTCTTGCCAGCTCAGTTATAATTTTAGAGGTTTTTTTCATACTTCATTCAGAATCTGTAGGGGTTTGTTTTAAGAAGGGTCACCAGGATATCTAATCTGCCACGTTGCCAGGGATGGATGTCTCCAGTTACTTTTGAATTTCCATGTTCTGACCACAAGGATCCTCCACAAAAACCATGCAGTGATCCCCAGAGTTCAGGTCCACAGACACAGGTCAATAATAGGATGTTTGCTAGAAAAACAGCCCCCCAGGGCCCACCCTGAACTTGCTGAATCAGAATCTCCAGGGATGGAGCCCAGGATTTTCATTTTAGCAAGCGTTCCAGATGCTTTTCACATACTGAGAGAGTGCCTCTCCCAGAAGGCTGCTTGGATACAAAATTACATTCTTCAAAGTGGCTAAAATATCTACATGTAGAAGAATGAAGTTGGACCCCATCCTCACACCATACAGAAAAATGAACTCACAATGGACTATATACACTTAAATGTAAGAGCTAAAACTAAGAAACTCTTAGAGAAAATATAGGAGTAAATGTATGTACTTTGGATTAGGCAAAGTCTTCTTAGGTGTGACACCAAAACCACAAGTGACAAAAGAAAAAAATAGATAAATTGGACTCCGTCAAAATTTAAAACTTTTGCACTACAAACAATACCATCAAGAGAGTGAAAAGACAACCCACAGAACGGGAGACAATATTTGCAAATCATATGCCTGATAAGGGACTTGCATCTAGGCTATATAAGAACTCATAGCTCAATAATAAAAAGATGAAAAACTCAATTTTCAAATGGGCAGAAGGCCTGAATAGACACTTCTCAAATGAAGACATACAAATGGCCAACAAGCTCATGAAAAGATGCTCAACTTCATCAGCCATCAGGGAAATGCAAATTAAAACCACCATGAGATACCACTTCACACACACCGGGATGGCTATAAAGACAGATAATAACAAGTGTTGGCAAGAACAGAGAGAAATTGGAGCCTTCAGACACTGCCGATGGAGATGTAAAAAGGTAAATCCAGAAAACAATCCAGCAGTTCTTCAAAAGGTTAAACACAGAGTTACCATAGGACCCAGCAATTCCACTCCTGGATATCCACCTAAAGAAATTAAAACATGTGTCCACACAAAAACTTGTTCACAGATGTTCATAGCCGTGTTTTCCATAACAGCTGAAGAGTGAAAACAGCTCACAAATGCCCGTCAGCTGATGAATGGATAAATAAAACATGGGACATCCCTACAATGGAATATTATATTCCTCGTTAAAAAGGAAAGAAGTACTGATATCCTACAACATGGATGGACCTGAAAATCTTATGCTAAGTGCAAGAAGACAGTCACAGAAGGCCACACATCGTAAGATTCCAATTATACGCAATGACCAGAGTAAGCAAACCCAGAGAGACAGACAGTAGATTACTGGTTGCTAACAGCTAGACGTCGGGGGGATGGGGAGTGATGGCTAATGGGTACGGGGGTTCTTTAGCGGGTAACAAAATGTTCTAAAATGAGTAAGAATGGTTGCACGACTGTGTGAATACACTAAAACCCAGTTAAGTTACATACTTTAAATGGATGAATTCTACAACATGGGAATTATATCTCAGTAAAGTTGATGTGGCTAGAAAGTTTATATTCATGCAGCTTCCTCCATCACACACGATGATCTCCAAGCTCTCGTGGTTTTGTAAAGAGCACAGAAAGTTATCATTGTGAATGACACCCTAATGCTGGCACATATGCATTTCAACCTCCCCATAAATCCCAGGCAGCAGGTTCGACGCACAGCACCTCATACCTGGGCCTGTGAGCAGGTCCCTGTTTGTCCTTCCTCTCCGCCTGGAGATCAGTGGAGATCTGATGCAGAAACAGCCTGGAGATCAGGCTGTTTCTGAGAGTAGCTCAGTTACATGTAAATTACATGCCAGTGTTGTCATTCCAACCTCCACCAGGGATCAGGTGGAAAAGATTTGCAAAGGCAACAAGAGCTTAACAGGAAAAACTGGACTTCACCACATGGGTATCACTAAAAACCAGCCTACAGTTGACCAGAAGTGACGGCTGTGAGCAGAGCTCAGCCCTCTTGCCTTGGGGAAGGAATGACCAGATTGGTAGGTCAGTAGCTTATTTGATGGCCCTGGATTGCTGGTGAACAAAAAAAAATCAGGAAACTGTTTTGCTAAGGAAAGGTGCCTTATGTGACAACATGGATGTACTTCGAGGACATTATGCTCAGTGACATCAACCAGTTACAGAGGACAAATACTGCATGATCTCACTTATGTGCAGGGTCTGAAATAGTCCAACTCGGGTGTTCCATGGTGGTCTGGTGGTTAGGATTCTGGGCCTTCATTGCCGTGGCCTGGGTTCAGTCCCTGGTCGGGGAACTGAGATCCTGCAAGATGCTCAGCGTGGCCAAAAAAAAAAAAAAAAAAAAAAGTGAGATAGTCAAAACTCATAGAAGCAGAGAGAAGCCTGGTGGTTGCCAGGGGCTGGTGGAGGTGGGGTGACTGCAGGGCTGCTCTTCCCTAGGTATAGAGCTTTAGTTATGTGACATGAATAAATCCCGGAGAGCTGCTTACAGCAATGAGCCTGCAGTTAACACTATACGGTCCACTGAAAAATGTAAGAGGGTAGACCTCGTGTTAGGTGTTCTTACCACAATTCTTTACGAAAGTAGGTAACAGGGTAGTATATACAATACAGTCCCATTGGTGTGCTCACACCCACCTATCTATCCACCCGTCCGTTCATCCGTCTGTCCATGCATCCATCCATTCATCCCTTCAAACTTTTAAATTTGGTCATCTCTAGTGAATGACAAATAAGGGAGGGTTTTATCGTGGCGAGGATGGGAGTTTCACTTCCTAAGCGATGGGCTTCAGAGGTATTGAGTTTTTTATAAGTAACATTTTAATAATAAAAAATATTTATAGGGCTTCCCCGGTGGCGCAGTGGTTGAGCGTCCGCCTGCCGATGCAGGGGACAAGGGTTCGTGCCCCGGTCCGGGAAGATCCCACATGCCGCGGAGCGGCTGGGCCCGTGAGCCATGGCCGCTGAGCCTGCGCGTCCGGAGCCTGTGCTCCGCAACGGGAGAGGCCACAACAGTGAGAGGCCCGCGTACAGCAAAAAACTAAAAATAAAAAATTATATTTCAATCTTTTAATGGAAGCATATTCCATGATCAACTAATAGGTCACTTTTTCTCATGCCTCTGAACTCTCCTGTAGCTCAGAAGTCAGCCCCCAGGCCACCTTCACCTGCCCTAGGGGGTCTCCTGTGAGTCCTGGCCACATTTAAGTTCCCTGTCACCTGCTCCCCTGGCCCTGGGCACACCTCCAGATGAGTCCTAACCATGCCCCCGTGCCCAGGAACCTTGTCTGAACTTCTAGACAAAAAAGCGGAGCTGGCTGGGAGGGTGCAGAGCTGTTTCATGGGACCCAGGGTCAGAGATGGGTCTCAGGAACCATCAGAAATTAGGTGGCCTCTTTTTCTCTCTCGTTTGTGTCATCTTCTTTGTAAAATGTAAGCCTCGTAAGGGCAGAGATTTTGTCCTTTTTTCCTCTGTTACATCCCCAGTGCCCGGCACAGTAGACAGTCAGTAAATACCTGTTGGGTGAATGGGGCGGACACGTGTCTGCTTCTCTCTCGGTTCCTCCACGCAGACTTGCACTGCTCTGCTACGTACAGGCCAGACAGACCCCGACACCCGCTCCTTCCTCCAAGCCGCAAGAAGAGAGTGACCAGCTGCCCTCAGTCCTTTCCAAGTTCCTGGGAGAGAGGAGCTGATTGGCCAGCTCAGAGTACAGGTGTAACCCTCGTCTCAGCAGCAGCAGTCAGGTGCAGGCCCCACGGGAGAAACACCTGTGGAGGCCGCAGGGTGGGGACAGGCAGACACCCCAAAGGAGCCTCTGTACCATCGGGATTTCCCACTGGTGGGGAGTAGGGAAGGGACGGGGCCGAACACACACAGACGTGAGCCAGGGTGTCGGGTGGGAAAAGAGTTTGTGGTGACAACATGATGAAAGAGGCTGGAAATGAACGAGGGAGCTGCTTTAATGATGACAGCATCAGCGATTGTTCTGCAAGTTACCTTAATCAGACCTCAGTGGTTAACTTCAAGCACAGCGGCTGATCTGGAAATTAACACATTTGCCCTCCAGCCACGGACTCCGCCTCTCCCGGGCCAGGAAGCCCCCAGCCAGTATCACTGCGGCTGGAACCGGATGCTAATACACTCCAGCCAGGCCTCCCAATTAGGCCGCGACCTGGAGCTGAGGGCTCTAATTAGAAGAGCCTAATTTGTCCCGGCAGCCTGCGACCCTGGAGCGGGGAAGCTTTGCTATGCAAAGCAGCGGGAGGGACTGTGCGTCGCGGGGGTGAGATGAATACTATTTGCTCGTCGTTTCCGGGGGAGCTATCTACACGAGCGGGAGCGTGTTGGGCCAACCCGGCGGCGCGGCAGGGCCACCGCACTCCCGGAGGGCGCGCCCGGAACCGCGCGCCGGAGCACATCTCAATGAAGCCCCGTCCCCGCGTCCAGGGTGGCGCGGAGCCCAACCAAGGCCCCGCCGCGGGGCACCCAGGATGCCAGGGGCTTCGGGACGCCGGGACGCGGCGGGGACGAGCTCCCCCGGGGTAAAGGCAGGGCCCTTGGCAACCTCGAAGGCGACGGAGGGAGAAGCAGGTGCCGCGCCGGTCATCACGTGGAGTTCTGGGACCAGCGAGTGACTCAGGTCCCGACCCCTGTTGCCACTTACCACGCACAGCCTTTCACAAGTTATTTGACTCCTCTGAGCCCCAGTTTCCTCATCTAGGGATTAAAAACAGCACTGACCTCAAGGGGAGCTGTGAGAATGTAATTGAGAAGGGCTGCATTTATTGAGCATGTACTATGTGCCCTATTTTCAGCCTTGGTGTATGTATTCATCACTTCATCCCACAATATAAGCTTAGTATTGCCTAGGAGGCAGTGACTACTTGTTCTCATTTTACAAGGATCCAGAGGGGTGAAGCAACTTGCCCAAGGTCACACAGCAGCATGGGGACCTACACTCTTGGCGGGGACATCACCTGCCTCACAGAGGGGGCGCAGAGCTGGCACAGCTGCTCTAACGGGGTGGGGCAGGTGGAGGGAGAGGCGGGGTAAGGGTGTGGGCAGTCCAGAGAGGAGGTCGTCCACAAAGTAAGCCTTGCTATGTGAACTAGTACATGAGCATTTGATGATGTCCTTGGCTAAAGATCTACATCCAAATGGTATTTCACTGAGTAAAGTGAGACCACATTCTCTGGTACCCGGAATGACACGCAGAGGGGTAGGCAGGCCTGTGTTGGCCACCTCCCTGCTTTTGTCTCCTGCAGTCAGGGGGTGCCGGATACAAGTGGGCAGAGTTTCATCACAGCAACCTGGCCCTGTGGTCTGTACCCGGGACTTCTCCCGGGGCCTCCCAGGGCCTGAGGAGGCCTAATACGCAGGAGCCCACTGTCAGGGGACTTTCAGGGTAGCTGCTGTTTTCCCTGTAGGGGTTGGGGGGAAGTGGGGCCTGGGCAGGGGAGGCCCTGATGGAGTTTCAGGAGGTGGCACCCGGTGCCTGCGCAGTGTGAGGAGAGAGAGAGAGTCGGGAGGCTGAGCCACGAGGCAGGGGGAGGTGCAGAGGCCAGGATGCTGCCTCTGGAGAGAGGGCCCAGCCCCGGGAGGTGCTAGGGCAGGCCCAGGGCTCAGTCTGAGGTGACGGGGCAGAGGCAGGAGGGCAGGCCCGGAGGCCTGGCTCCAAGGACCCCAGCTGCTGGCTGGCACGTCACTGGCTACTGTGGCCAGCGCCAGGGTCAGATCTTTGCTGGAGGGACTCTGGGCTGCTCCAGGCTGGAAGGGGCTTTAGCCATTAGGCGTAGCGTCCCCGAGCTGCCCAGAGCCCAGAGGCTGGAGTCCTGGGCCCCGGCTGGCCTGGCCTGCTGAGGCCCCCAGGCAGAGAGCACCAGAACACTGGGTTCAGGTGTGCCATGGATCCGGGTGACCTCAGGCAAGTCACTTACCCTCTGCGGCTTTAGTGTCCTCTTCTGTCGATGGAGGGAATCACCCAAGTATCTTTCTAATGAGGTAAAAAAAAATAACTGGGTGGGGGGAGGGGGCTCATGAAATAGGATCAAGAGCTCTGTCAGCCTAAGATGTCACTGTCCTGTCCCTCCAGGGGCTCCTCCTGGTCCTGTGGGCTCTGGGGGACCCAGAGGGGCTATTTCGGTGGGAGGTGAAGGCAGGCCTTCCGAGGGGCTCCAGCAGGTCTCAGGAAACAGCTAAGTGTGTCTAGAGCTGCCCTGACATGGCAACCACTCACCACATGTGGACATTTACATTTTTTTCTTTTATATAAACTTATTTATTTTATTTATTTATTTTTGGCTGTGTTGGGTCTTCGTTGCAGTGAGCGGGCTTCTCATTGCAGTGGCTTCTCTTGTTGCGGAGCACGGGCTCTAGGCGTGCGGGCTCAGTAGTTGTGGCTCGTGGGCTCTAGAGCACAGGCTCAGTAGTTGTGGCGCACGGGCTTAGTTGCTCCGCGGCATGTGGGATCTTCCCAGACAGGGTTCGAACCTGTGTCTCCTGCATTGGCAGGCGGATTCTTAACCACTGCGCCACCAGGGAAGTCCCTACATTTTTTTTTTTTAAGCAAATTTACTTTTCCCACAGATCAATTTCAATTACCAAGGAAATATTTAATTTTTTTTTTTTTTTTGGCCGCACTGCTTGGCATGTGGGAACTTAGTTCCCCAGGTAGGGCTCGAACCCAGGCCCCCTGCATTGGAAGCGCGGAGTCTTAACCACTGGACCACCAGGGAAGTCCCCATTTACATTTAAATTAGCGAACATCAAGGACAATTTATCTTTTCGGCAATTTTAAAAACATCTTCTCAGTTGCAGTGGCCATGTTCCCCGTGCTCAGCAGTCACCTGCAGCTCGTGCCGTGTTGGACGGTCAGAGAGCATGCCCCTCATTCCAGAGAGTTCTACTGGACAGGCTGCTCTAGAGACAGCGGCTTCGGTAAAACTGCATTTCCTGAGAGCACAGCACGTGCCAGGCTCCGTGCTAAGCGCTTCACCAGCATCATCCCGTCTAGTCCCAAAGCAACCCCGTGAGGCAGGGACTGTTATTACCCCGTTTTAGTTGTGAGAAACGAGGGGCTCCGAGGATCGGGTGACAATCCCAGGGTGCACAGCACATTGGTGCTGGAGCCACAGCGCATCCCAGGTCTGACCTGGTCCGCAGCGCTCTGCTTGACTGGTCTCCGGGACTTTGCCTGTCCTGTGCTCCCAGACCCCCAAACGAGGCAACCTTCTGGCCACCTCACCTTCAGGACACACGAGACTGCACTCCACACTCTTTATTGGCTTGGCTGAGTTTCCAGAAGGTCGGGGGAGAAGGATTAACTTTGTTCCCCTGGGGGATGCTCCTTTGCTCTTAAGCCATCAGGGAACTTTCTTGGGCAGGGGATTAATGATCCCACTCTCTATGTATTCAAAGACCGTGTACGGGTCCTGGTCCCCGTTGAGGGTGATGGCCTGCCCGTAGAACTCCTGCAGCTCAGCGGAATTCCTGTAGAACAGCTCCGTTCTGAGCCTGATCTGCTCTTCAGAATCCTTTGGGCTCTGCAGGAGACGGGCCTGGATTTCCATGGTCGGAGGTGGCTTGTACATGAGGTGGGACCTGCGAGAGGAGGGGAAGCAGGTGACCCCTGGTCCAGCTCAGAGGACAGGGCAGAAAGGGGCCCTCTGTCCTACTGCCGAGCAAGCTGGTCACCATCACCACCGCCACCAAACATTTACTCTGCACCAGCTGTGTGCACACCCTCAGCTGGGTCCGGGAGCCGCAGAGAGACCCAAAGCCTAGGCCCTGCCCAGGAGGGAAACATGCAGGTCAGTAATAGGACAGAATATAGTAATATACCGAGGGCCGGATGCCTTTCTTCCTTTCAGTCCCTTCCTTTCTCCTTTCTTCTCTTCCTCATTCCAAACGGTATTTATCAGCTACCATGGACGCCTGGTACACACTTGCTATTGACGACGCAGCGGCAGGCAAGGCAGTTGCCTCTGGCTTTATGGAGTTCACAGTCCAACGGGGGATGGGACATTATAACACCAAGTGTGAGCAGAGATGACGGGAAGTGCCACCGTCACTGCTGGAGAGACCCCAGGGGCATGGCAGCGTGAAGGTCATGGTACTTGACACAGGTCAGTGAAAAGATGTCCCCCGGCAGCAAGGCGACAGATCAGACCTATAGTTCAGGAAAATCCTGGTATTTCCTTCGAGCCCCTCCTCACTCCCTACTGAGAAACGTGGTCTGGTGACCAAGAAACAGGGCCTTGATTACTGGGAAGATGGAAGCTTCTACCTCTTTGCAATCGCAGAGACTATAAATTGGATTTCAACACCAACACAGTGATTGTACTCGGTCAGATGCAGAATAAAACTCAGGATTTACCCCCGTAGCTGTGGGAGGGCTCGAAGGTGAACTGGTTCCCGAGGGGACGCGTCTGAACAGCAACCACATCTGGGATGTACTGTGGTCACAGCAGAGGCCTGGAGCGCCATTTCACCCGCGGAGCCCAGGACAGAGCCGGCGAACATTGCAACAACTGCTGTAGAGCCCCGGACATTAATTTTCTTGCTGCTCTTCCAGGAATAGAGGGGCCGACAGGAAGCGCAGAGGAGCAATAGCTGGGGGAACCCCCTTTCTAGAGTCTTCTGTCAGTCGTCACTGGCGTCATCCCTGGAGCAGCCCCGCCCTGGCATCGGTCAGCTACGTAGGGAGAGTGGGTCCCTGGTGGGGCGTGGAGCCTGGCACAAACCTTTCTCCTGTGACAGGGTCGGTTCTTCTCAGGGTCAGCCGCTCAATGATGGAATCGAATGGCACATTCAGGAAAAACACCCTACGAGGAAGAACAAGCACCATGGTCAGCTGGAGGGAACCGCAGGCTGGACGCGTCCGAGACCAGGGTGGGCATCAGCCCCCGAGAGTGGGTGGAGCCTCGGTGGCCATCACTCAGGGCTCGGAGTATCAGACTCTGGACGGTCACCTGGGAAAGATGCAGGCGCGGCCGCCCTGCCGTTGGAAGCTCTCCGCACCCCGATTCAGGGATGGTGCCCAGCGCCCATCTCTCCCGGGGGTAGGGGGGACTCTGTGGGGGGGGGCATCACTCAGGTGAGCTTTGGGGAGCAGATGCCCCATCCTTGTGGCAGGACAGCGTGTTCTCTGGAGTCACGCAGACTTGGGTTAGAATCTCACCTCCACTGTGGACCTGCTGGGCGACCTTGGGCCACTAACACAACCTCTGTCAGACTCAGTTTCCTCACCAGCAAAATGGGTGCAGTGATAGTTGCTGGTGTTGAAGATGTAAGGAAAAGAAGCATGTGACAAGTTTAGTGCAGGGCTTCCTCACTTTGTCTTTCACAGAGGAGTCCTGGACCCAAAGGAGCAGGACCCTCAAAATCAATAGTCCCACCAGAAAAGACACAGCTCTCACTTCTGATAACTCAGGACTCCGACTGGGCCTGCCTGAGAATCCATCTCCTGAACCCCTAGTTCAAATGGTTTAATTCCCTTCCTCTTTGGCGGTGGAAGTCTTTCTTTTACCTTTTCTAATTTTTTTTTTTTTTTTTTTGCGGTACGCGGGCCTCTCACTGCTGTGGCCTCTCCCGTTGCGGAGCACAGGCTCCGGACGCGCAGGCTCAGCGGCCATGGCTCACGGGCCCAGCCGCTCCGCGGCATGTGGGATCCTCCCGGACTGGCGGACTCTCAACCACTGCGCCACCAGGGAAGCCCTCCTTTTAAAATTTTTATTGGAGTATAGTTGATTTACAGTGTTGTGTTACTTTCTGCTGTGCAGCAAAGTCAATCAGTTATACATATATCAATTCTTTTTTAGATTCTTTTCCCATAGGTCATTACAGAGTATTGAGAAGAGTGCCCTGTGCTATGCAGTAGGTCCTTATTAATTATTTATTTTATATAGAGTAGTGTGTACACGTCAATCCCAATCTCCCAATTCATCCCACCTCTCCTTCCCCCCTTGGTAACAATAAGTTTGTTTCCTACATCTGTGACTCTATTTCTGTTTTGTAAATAAGTTCATTTGTACCATTTTTTTTAGATTCCACATACAAGAGATACAATACGATATCTGTCCTTGGGAAGCCTTTCTTTATATAAAACCTGAGGAGAGAGTTTCTCAATCAGGGCTGATTTTGCCCTGAGAAGCTATTTGGCAACATGTTTGTGGCTGTCACAACAGGGGGTGGGGGGAGTGCTACTGGCATCTAGTGGGTGGAGGCCAGGGGTACTGCTCAGCCTCTCACTCTGTGTAGGACAGGCCCTACCGCAAAGCATTACCGCCCCGTGTCAGTCGGGAGGCAAATGGAACTGGTGGGAGGTGCCACTGCTCTGACTGGGGTCCGGCTGGAGGAAGCGGGTCGGGGTGAAGAACCAAGTGTTCTAGCTCTTCCCCACAGATCTAATCCAGGGCCTGTCTTCTGGTATCAAACCATCTCCGTTTGTTTTTAAAAAAATAAGTTCTAGAATATTCTATGGCTCACTTACTGTTTATTCATTAATTAATTCATGCCTATGTTTATTGAGTGCCTGTTGTGTACCAGGCTCTGCAGTGAGGCCCTGTGTTCACCAGCCCATCGTATAGGGCTGAGACAGGACATTTAACAGAGTCGTCATCTCGGACATCAGCATCCCATGGCTGATGCAACTTCCGCTGGGGACGACATCCGTGACAGCGGTAGCGGGGACAGCCTCACTGTGCACCCAACACCTTGTTCATGTCACTTCCGAGTAAGTAAATTCAGGCGAAAAGCACCTCTAAGTGTAAGAAAAACGTACTCAGCGATTTCCCGCCTTCACAGTTGGGTGGGGAGTCTTTTTAGGGTGGACCCTCTGTCTCCTCCTAAGTTAGTGAACAAGAAGCCTTCACCGGCATCCCAGGAATTCACCAGATGTGTTGATCAGGCTGCCAAGAGGCCAAGCTTTAGTGGGTCCAGTGGCACATTGGTCCCCGTGGGCCCTGGACCAGCCTCTTGGGCCCAGGTGCCACCCCTAGGGCCAGAGCAATGACCAGCCCCCAGCCAGTGTCCTGACACCCGGGAAGCACTCAGGAAAGGAAGGAATAAGTGAACAGGTGGTACCCCATTCTAGTGCTCTATTTATATACTCTCTCTGCCTCCTGACTGACTTTCCTCCATCCCAGCCAAAAATCTCAACCAACTGGTAGAGTTGAGAATGATGCTAAATTCCGGGGTTGGAAGGGATCAGCGTTTCCCTAATTCCCAGGGACCAGGTGCATCAGAATCCCCTTGGGAGACTGTGACTCTGCTGCATGCCAACACCCTGGCCCAGAAATGCTGATTCAGCAGACAATGGAGGGCGCCCAGTATTCCCCCCTCCCCACACCCAGTGCCTGGAATCCGCTGCCTTGGAGAACACCTGGGCCAGGCACTCTTGAAGGTCCTGTGACCCCTGGAAATTACACACAAACTATGGAGTACGTGTGATTTTTGGGAAGGGATAGATCCATGTTTCACAACAGGTTCTCAAAAGGGTCCTGGTTCTTAAAAAGGGTTAGGAGTCACCGGTCTGAATTTCACAGGGCAATGAAGGATGTGGCCACAGCTGACGTGAGGAGGTGGCAGAGCTGGGCCGCCCCAGATGCCGCACTCTGTCTTCACACTGCTTCCTGGCGATTTTCCTGAGCCCCTCTGGGGAGCCACCCCGATGCCCACTTACCCCTATGACTTGTTTGGAGTTATCTCATCCCCGGGCTGTGGGGCTGGGCATGAGGGAGGCCCAGGTGTGGCCAATTTGAGTGCCAGCTCCTCCTGGCCACAGAAGTTGGGTCAGGGTGCAGCCTGATCGAAGCCAGGCCAATGAGAGGCTGCCCCAAGGCTTGCCAGAGAGAAAGGAGCTTTCACTTTTTCTGGGGCTGCTAAACTGTTGGCACGGGAGCCTGGGGTTGCCTGGGGCCTGCACCCAGAGACAGCCTACCTGAGAATAAAGCCCACCCCGAGAGAGCAGAGAGATGGTGAGAGACACTGTTTGGTGCCCTGGATCAAGCTGTACCTGAAGCCAAACGCCCCTCAATGTTTCCCCGACATGAATACATAAATCTCTTTTGCATAAACCAGTTTGAGCTGGGCTTCCTGCAATTGTTATTCAAAGGCCATCTACTACATCTAGTCTCTCCACACCTGCTTCTGGAAAATGTGTAAATTAAAAAAAAAAAAAAGAGTCAAACGTGAGCCAAATGCTCTCCTTCAAGACCAGCATCTTCCGGGCTCCCCTGGTGGCGCAGTGGTTAAGAATCCATAAGCCTGCCAATGCAGGGGACATGGGTTCAAGCCCTGGGCCGGGAAGATCCCACATGCCGTGGAGCAACTAAGCCTGCGAGCCACAACTACTGAAGCCCGCGCGCCTACAGCCCGTGCTCCGCAACAAGAGAGGCCACTGCAATGAGAAGCCCCTGCTGGCCGCAACTAGAGAAAGCCGTTGCGCAGCAACGAAGACCCAACGCAGCCAAAAATTTTTAAAAAGACTAGCGTCTCCCACTGACTTTCTTCTCTTTTTGCCCACACCGTTTGCTGAGGTTCACTTCTGCCCAGTTGCCAAGAAGCCCCTCGCTGGTAGCTGATGAAAGCTGCAGCCTCCCCTCCACGAAGTGAGCACAGCCTGGGGTGTGGGCGGGAGCCATGAAAACCCACCTCTTCCCCCCGCACGCATTCTCGACAATGATCTCCATTCCCCACGTGCCTCAAAATAACAGCCTCCAAATAAAACATGCGAGATCAGGAGCGTCTGAACACGGGAGCACAGACGTTTCAATGTGCTTTCATCTCTTACACTCCAAACATGCCTGCCCCCCCCCCCGCACCCCCAGAACTTGAGAGGCCCACCAGCAACACCAAAACGTGGCTGTCACCGCAGCTGGCGGCTGACGGTGCCGCTCCGGATGCCGACGCCAGTAGAAAGGGAGCCAGTTTGGAAATCCGTGATAATGGATGCTGCTTCATAAACAAAGGAGCCCCCACTGAAAGATTTTTAACCCAGCATATCAAGATCGCTTGTCGTCATTCAAGGGAATGGCTTGTGAAAGGCTGGCGAGATCAGAAGCGCAAAGGACACCAAATTGGTACTTGAAACACGTCGCTGGGAAAAGCCTCGCTGGGGAGGAGCTGCGCTTCCACGCTGGAAGCTGATTAGCCAGGCTCACGGCGACCTGGTGGCCACAGCCAGGTGGCGGGGAGAGCGGGGAGCCCACTCAGCTCTGCTGCCCTGTGCGTGCCCCACCTGCCGGTTTTGGGTATCATTTACAATAACAGCTAGGAAAGACAGAATGTGAAAGCAAAGAATATTCAAAGCAGGGCGCACCGGGCAGAGACACCCCTGGCATATGTGCTTGGGTTCACCAGGGCAGGGAGCTACGCCTGCCTTGGGGTTTGCAGAATTTCAGGCTGGTGGCTGCCTCAGGAGGGAGGTGGGAGGTACCTCTAATCCCTCGCCCCTCAAAGTGGGGTCCCTGGACCAGCAGCAAAAGTACCAGCCCCACCACCCACCCACTGAATCAGAGTCTGCATTTTCACAAGACCTAGAGGGATGTGTGTGCACATCGAGGCTGGAGAAGTGCCGCTCTGATCCCATGTCTCCCAGATCTGCCTGATGTTGGGGATCATCTGGAGGGCTTGTCTAAAACACAGATTCCGACCTGAAACTAACACAGTATTGTAAATCATCTATTCTTCAAAAAATAATTATTAAAAAACAAAACAAAACATTCCAGGCAGCCCTCCCAGGAGGAGTCCTCCACAGGAGGAGCTGCGAGACCTGTATTTGTAAGTCAGCAGCTCAGGTGATCCTCATACTCAGGCAGGTATGGGAAGCATGGCTGTTATCTCAGGTCTCACCTTGGCCAAACCTTGGAACTGGAAGGGGAGCTTTGAGAATACTGAGGCCTGGGCCCCACACCTAGGGATTCTGCTATAATTGGCCCAAGGGGAGGCCTGGGAGTGGAGATTTTTAAAAGCTCCCCAAGTGATTGTTGTATGCAGCCAACTTTGAGAACCACTGCTCTGATTCAATCGCTCAGTGTACAAGATGGGGAAACCGAGTCCCCCCCCCCAGAGAGGCGAGGGCTCACACTCTGTCACCCAGGGCACTGATGACAGACAGTGAATGACAGTGGGGATCTCCTGACCCACCCCCATTATGACCCCTCTGATCATACTGCCTGGGGCTCTGTCTGGGGAGCAAAGGAAGCCTCTTCCTCAAAGGCCTTGAAGCTTACCCCCTGCTCCAGAGCTAAACTCACTGGGGACAGAGGGCTAGAATTTTCTCTGGACCCATGGATAGATTTGATAAATTGAGAGATATGACATATAATAACTGGCTTTAAATAAATATGATGTCCAGTTCCGTCCAGAGGCAGGGGTCTGCCCTTATTAGCCTCTTGATCTCAACCAGTAAGTCTCTACTCTGTGCAAAACTCCATACAAAGCACCATGATGTAACTACAATGAGATACCACTTCACACACATCAGGATGGTTATTATCAAAAAAACAGCAAAGGGACTTCCCCGGGTGGTCCAGTGGTTAAGATACCGTGCTCCCGAGGCAGGGGGCCTGGGTTCAATCCCTGGTCAGGGAACTAGATCCCGCACGCGCCAACGAAGTTCCCGCGTGCCGCAAACTAAGACCCGGCGCAGCCAAATAAATAAATATTTTAAAAAAACAGCAAATGACAAGTGTTGGCTGGTGAGATTGTGGAGAAAGTGGAACACTTGTGCATTGCTAGTGGGAATGTAAAATGGTGCAACAAGTGATCCAGCTATTCCACCTCTGATATATACCCAAAATAAGGGAAAGCAGAAATTGGAATAGATATTTGCACACCCAAGTTCACGGCAGCATTATTCACAACAGCCAAAAGGCAGAAATAACCCAAACGTCCATCAATGGACGACTGGATAAACAAAACGTGACATACACTCACAATGGAATATCATTCAGCCTTAGAAAGGAATGAAATCCTGACACCTGCTACAACATGGATGAACCTTGAAGACATTACACTAAGTGAAATAATCAGACACAAAAGGGTAAGTATTATATGATGGCACTTATATGAGGTATCTAGATTAGTCAAATTCATAAAGACAGAAAGCAGAATGGTGGGGGAATTTCCTGATGGTCCAGTGGTTAGGACTCAGCGCTTTCACTGCAGGGGACCCGGGTACGATTCCTGGTGAGGAAACTAAGATCCCTCAAAGCCAAGCAGCTCGGCCAAAAAAAAAAAAAAAGAATGGTGGGAGCCAGGGGCTGGGGGGAAGGGGAAATTTGGAGTTGTTGTTTAGTGGAGATGGAGTTTCAGTTTGGGAAGATGGAAAAGTGCTGGAGATGGATGGAGGTGATGGTTGCACAAGGAGAATGTACTTAGTACCACTGAACTGTACACTTAAAGATAGTTAAAATAGGGGACTCCCCTGATGGTTCAGTGGTTAAGACTCCAGGCTTCCACTGCAGGGGTGCATGGGTTCGATCCCTGGTCGGGGAACTAAGAGTTCACGTGCTGTATGCATGGCCAAAAACAAAAGGTTAAAATATTAAATTTTATGTTATGCATATTTTACCACAAAAAAAAATGAGCACAACGGTGTGGTTAATAGACATTATGATGAAGGTAGGAGGAGGGGTGGATTTCTAGCCTTGAATAAGTTTACAATTTAATGAGGTTCTTAATATACATATGTATACAAATAAATGGATGGACCAAAAAATATGAACCTATAATAGTACTAATTCTATACTAATTATAAGGCCAGTGCTATACATACTCAGAAAATAGAAAAGGAAAGAATAGAACTTAATTAATTAGGCTGCCTTCCCCTGATACCAAAAACCAGACAAAGACACTACAAGAAAACTATAGACCAATATCCCTCATGAATACAGATGCAAAAATACTCAATAACATATTAGCAAATTGAGCCCAGCAACACATAAAAAGAATAATACATTACAATAAATGAGGTTTAGCCTAGTAATGAAATCTGGTTCGATATTTGAAAATCAATCAATATAACCATATTATTAGACTAAAGAAGAAAACTATATAATCATCTCAATAGATGTAGGAAAGCATTTAACACAATTTATATCAATTCCTGATAAATATTATAAGCAAACTAGAAATAGAAGGTAACTTCCTCCTCAGTCTAATAAAAGGTATTTACCAAAACACTACAGCTAACATCAAGGCTGAATGCTGGGCTTCCCTGGTGGCGCAGTGGTTGAGAATCCGCGGGTTCGACAGGGGCTCGAGCCCTGGTCTGGAAAGATCCCACATGCTGCGGAGCAACTAGGCCCATGAGCCACAACTACCGAGCCTGCGCGTCTGGAGCTCGTGCTCCGCAACAAGAGAGGCCGTGACAGCAAGAGGCCCGCGCACCACGATGAAGAGTGGCCCCCACTTGCTGCAACTAGAGAAAACCCACGCACAGAAACGAAGACCCAACACAGCCAAAATAAATAAATAAATAGAAAAATAATTAATAAATAAATAATTAAAAAAGAAAAAAGACTGAATGCTTCCCCCTTAAGATTGGGAACACAGCAAGGACGTCCATTTTCACAACTCCTATTCAACATCTTACTGGAAGTCCTGGATAGTGCAATATATCAAGAAAAGGAAATAGCAAGCATACAAATGGAAAGGGAAGAAATAAAATTGTGTTATTTGCAGATGACACGATCATCTAATTCAAAGCCCCAAAGAATCATCAAAAAGGTCACTATAGCTAATAAGTAGGTTCAGTGAATTCACAGACTACAAAATCAATAAACAAAATATAAACCAACTTTTCAAGACACTAGCAATAAACAACTGGAAACGGAAATTTTAAAGTACCATTTACTATAATATAAAAATGAAATACTTAGGTATAAAGCTAACAAAATATGTATAAGATCTGTCTGATGAAAATTACAAAACACTGGTGAAAGAAACCAAAGACTTAAATACATATGGGGAGCTATACCATGTTCATGGACTCAGAGACTCAATAGTGTTAAAATGTCAATCCTACTAGATCTGCAGATTCAATGCAATTCTAATCTAAATTACAAGAAGGTGTTCTGAAGATTCCACACAAGTTAATTCTCAAATTTACATGGAGCGTTTTCCTGGAAAAGAATTAGAATCACTAAAACACGTTGAAAAAGCAGAACAAATTGATTTTGAGGTTTACTACAAAGCCACAGTAGTCAAGACAGTATGAGTGTTAGTGAAAGGCTAGACACAATGGATTAAAGAGTCTGGAAGTTGACTCACACAAATATGACCAATCGCTTTTCAACAAAGGTACCAACACAATTCAATGGAGAAAGATGGTTTTTTCACCCAGTGTTGCTGGAATAATTAGATGTCCATATGCAAATAATGATAATAATAATAATAATCTTGACCCATACCTCACACCATACACAAAATTTAAATGAAACTGGATCACGAACCTAAATATAAACCTGAAACAATTAAACTTCTGGAAGAAAATCTCTGTGACTTTGGGTTAAAGAGTTCCTACATATGACACCAAAATCATGACACATAGATTTTTAAATTGATAAATTAGATTTCATTAGAAATCTAAAAATTGAAGACTTCTGCTCTTCAGAAGACCTTAAGAAAATGAAAGAGATGCCATAGACTGGGAGAAAATAACTATGAAATCTATGTCTGATAAAGGATTTGCAACCAGACTACGTACAAATGTGAATTACACGCACAATGACATAAAGGAGGACGCACAAATAGATCCCTTAGTACCTTGTGTTTCCAAATTTGATATTCAAATTGGGAAAGTCTGGTCCAGGAAAACAGTTTCCTGAAAAAGGCTCAAACGACTCCTCCTTCCCCAGTTCCTTCAAAGTCCGGAAGGAAGGCAGCGACATTATCCACGCTTTAAACCAAGACTCAGCCTCTGCCACGCGGAGCCCTTTTTCGGGGCTGGAGCGTAGGCAGCAGTGGCTCTCAAGCTTTGATATAATCAAGGGGTCGTCTCTCAAAGGGGAACTTTCAATGACTGCCACTGAAGCAAGGAAACGGAGAGAAAGGAGAGCCACCAAGAAAGAAGGCAAGGTGACACTGTACAGTAGAATGGTCTGCTCACCTTTAAAACGTGTGCCCCTGACACATCAGAGAGGTGAGGCAACATCAAAGCTATTGCAAAATAGTCCTCATATGACTGCAACAAGTGGGGCCATTGGATAGCACAAAGCAGGAGTAACCATTGTTATGGACGCGTCAGGACAAGGCCTCCGCCTAGTCCAAGGGCAGGGAGAGGCCGCATCGTGTCTAGAGGTGGCTGCATGTGGGGACGGCAGCGAGGGATGGGCAAGCTGTTAGAGGACTCTAATGGGAATGAAAGATGAATGGAGCTGAGGATGGTAGGACTTGGGAGAGAGTGGTTAGAGGAAACAAGTGAATTATGCACAGACTATCAAAAAAACAAAAAATAAGAACTGGGTCAGCTGCAGAAGGATCCACACCTCTGAGTACCCTGTGGGAGGAGCTGTCTGAGGACAGGGGCTGGGCTGCCTTGTCTGTGCTGCAACCTTCGTGCGGGGACGTGGGGAGGGCTGAATAAACGTGCAGCGAATGAGTGGATTAGCACGTGAGGGAACCAGCTGTGATGCCGTGCAAGGCCCTACTCCATCTCACAGGGACGGCCCCGTCAGCTCTCTGGGATCGGCCCCCGGGTCCACTCAGCCACAGGTGCAGCCTGATTCCCGTCACAGAATGCGATGCTGGACAGGGTTTGGATGCAAGGCTTCCCTGGAGACCGGAAAAGTCCCCGGCCACAGTTTTAAATTTTTTACTATGTATCTTTTCTACTCTGACAAGAGTACAATTTGAAAACAAAAGGCCAAACGTCTCAACCTCATTTTAAACCCCTGCGCAGCATGCCTCCTGCCCTCAGGTAGCCGCTGCAGGGTCCCCTCCCCGCCGGTTCCCCACTCCTTCAGAAAACAAGGCTCCCACTGGCCACTTCTTGTTTAAAACTGTGCATAATTGATAGTGGCAAATCTACACGGCCCACCTCTAAAATCTCTCCAGGGGGCAGGAAGAACAGTCTCCACGACTGTCATTAACTGGGAAATTAACGAGCACGCCTGGCGGTTCAGAACGCGCTGTGCAAAGTGCCCCAGTCCGGTGTAAGGAGAGTGACCCCAGGTTCAAATTCCTGCATAATCCGTCTCCATCTGAGAGTCCTTGAAACATTTCTGCCTCCATCACCACTGGGAAGAAAGAGAATAATTCCTCTGCACACGGCCACCCAGACACTTCCTAGATGATCATGAAATGTACATCATTGGAAGTCAGAAAGTTCTGCAAACTTTTCCCAAAGAGAAAGGCAGATGAGCTTAAGGCAAAAAAAATGACAGTGGACAAGTGGAAAGCAAGCTAGAGCTACACTCCAGGACTAGCCGGTCTCTGCCAACTCGGGGCGCCAGCTATACCAGTGGCTCTCAGACTGGACACAGGAAGACTCTAAAAATTCTGGCTTTCCCCGGGTCCAGGCAGGCCCGGTGTCCAAACTCTGGCAACACTGCCCTCTCCCCGCATCTCTCGTGCCCACACAAGGTCAGGAAGTCAGCCACCAGTGCAGGGCAATCACCTGGGCGGGGCCAAAACGGCTCTCAGGGGCCACTGGGCACCTACACTCATCACTGCGTTTCCCTCGGTTGTCCTTCAGCTCCGTGTCTGTGTTTGAGGGGGCCTGGCTCACCACCCAGCTGGTCTTCTTCTGTGTGAGAAGTTCCTGTGTGTTCCTGGAAACCTGTCTTCCCTGTGCAGTGGCCAGAAGCCACACTGCGCCTTCTATCTTGCGCTCAGAGCACCTGCAGCCACACCAGCACCTGGCTGCCTTGGGGTCCCTCCTGACAGCGGGAACACAGATCAACGCTGGTCAACCGTGAAGCATGCCGGTGTGGACACCAGTTCAGTCCCGAAAGGACGACTGGGCTGGTGAACATTCTGTCAGTGCCCCGTGGTCTGGCCGACACGTGGATGCTCTGTCGGATTCGCCGCTTCAAGAAAGAATTTGTGTCTCAGCTGTAAGGGGCAGGGTCAGCTGACAGCCTCTAGCTGTAAATATCCTCCAGGGACTTGAACCCTATGTTCTTTTTTTTTTGTTTTTTTAAACATAGCTACTGAGATATAATTCTCCCCCCTAAAAGTATACAATGCGGTTCTTTTTAGCGTATTTACAGCGTGTGCAACCGTCAACGCGATATAAGTTTGGGAGATTCTCATCACCCCCAAAGGAAACCCTGTACCCGTGAGAAGGCTGTCCCCACCCCCCAGCTCCCAGCCCCTGGCAACTGCTAGTCTGCTTTCTGTCTCTGTGGATTTGCCTCATCTGGACACTTCATACAAATGGAATCATACAATGCATGGCCCTTCAAGTATCCGCTTAGGAAAATTAAGGAAAAAAAAAAAAAAAAGAGGACCTCACAAGGTCATTTTAAAAGTTAAACATAATAATGCATATAAAGTGCTTAATGCATAATAACAACATAGAATATCCATGTGGTCCTACGTGCCGGGCATCCTTCATTTAGCCTAATGTTTTGAAGGTTCATCCCCATTGTAGCATGTATCAGAACTTCATTCCCTTTTATGGCCAAATGGTGTCCCAGGGTATGGACAGACCAGATTTTGTTTATTCATGCACCGACTGATAGACCTTTCAACCCAAGCTTTTGAGCAAGGTCACATTCCTCTGGGGTGGCCCTTGGCCAGTGAATGAGCACGGACGGGTACCAGGGCCTGGCCACTTCTGCCCCACACAGCCCTCCCTCAGGAGGTCCCTGCTGGGCTGGTGGAGTCTGGGTCAGCCTGCCTCCTGATCCCATGGCTCCCCCTGCCCCATCCTGCTTCATCCCTTTACTTGGCTCAGCTCTTACCTGCTCACAAAGCCTTTTCCACCCCATGACTGTCTCAGCCTCTGCTTCCAGGAGAACCCAACCTGTGACATGTGCCCTGAAAGGCACCAGGAGCCTTAAAGTATTCGGTCCCATTTATGTGAACACAACTTCCTGTTTGCATGCCCATCCTCCACCAGGCTATCAGCTGTGAGGCAGGGACCAGTGCATTCGTGTGGCAGTGGAGAAGAGGGGACTGGCTTGGACATGGGTTCTGAGGTCGGAAAGACCTGGGTTCAAATTCCAGCGCCACCTTCTGGCCCTCTGTGGGACCAGCCATTTTTACCCTCCAAGTCTCCATATGTGAGGATTAAAAAAAAAAAAAAGGACCTTTTGCAAAGTTATTTTAAGGATTAAATATGAAAATCCATACAAATTGCTTAGTGTACGATGATAGGACAGAATATCTATGGGGCCTACATGGCAGGCAGTCTTCTAAGACTTGACCTACCTTAGGTCATAACTCCTCATTGTGACCTTACAAGGGGATTATTATTATGTCCATTATAGCATGTGAGAAAACTGAGGGACAGAGAGATTCAACCTGCCATAGTGCCCCGGCTAGAAAGTGGCCATGATGGTTAATTTTGTATGTCAACTTGAATAGGCCATAGGGTACCCAGATATTTGGACAAATATTATTCTGGGTGTATCTGTGAGAGTATTTTTGGATGAGATTAACATTTAAATTAGTGGAATGCAGAAGAAATTAATACAATATTTTAAATCAACTATACTTCAATAAAATAAATTAACAAAATTAATCAGTGGAATGAATGAAGCAGATTGCCCTCCCTAATGTGGGTGGGCCTCATCCAATCAGTTGAAGGTCTAAATAGAACAAAAAGGCTGACCCTCTCCCGAGTAAGAGAGAATTCCTCCTGTCTGCTTGCTTTTGAATTGGGACATTGGCTTTCTCCTACCTTCAGATCTAGTGGGGTGGAGGTGGGATCGACAAGCTCATGTACCCCATCCTCAAGGCTCACTGGACCCCACTTCAGCCTTCCTGCCTTTTGGCCCTTCCTGGGGCTCCTGCTTTCGGACCCACCCCACAGATCTTGCAGCTTGTCAGTCTCCATAACCACACGAGCCAATTCCTTACGATGAATCTTTCTCTCTATATAATACACATCCACTGGTTCTATTTCTCTGGAGAACTTTGCCTAACACAGTGGTGGAGCCAGGATGCAAACGCAGGCAGCCGGCTCCGGTGTCCGTGCAGCTGAGCACAGCACACCATCATGAATCTGCTGAAAGATGGAGGAAGGAAAGAGGGCGGGAGGGAAGCGGGGAGGGAAGAAGGAAGGGGAGAGGGAGGGAGGAAGGGGAAAGGGAGGGAGGAAGGGGAGAGGGAGGGAGGAAGGGGAGAGGGAGGGAGGTCTTGGCGTCCACTGCTCAGCGCAAACCCCAAACCTCAAATCCCAAATGTGTGGCTCAGCTTTAGCTCTCTGGGCTGAGCTGCAGAGTCAGCTGGAGTCAGAGCCACCTTCCTCTACTTTAAGCAGATCAGCTGGAAGGGTTGGGGGCAGGAGATGGGCAGATGCTCTGCCAAGGGGGCCTCGACCATGTGCTTTCCTCTCAGCCGCCCTGCTACCGGGCGCACATCCCAGGCACTGCTCCAGGAGCAGGAATTCGCTTCAGGGACCAGAGAGTAGGGTGAGCAAAACCTGGACCCTTGGACCGCCTGGGAAACAAGTGCACTCACCTCGTTGCCGTTCCCCGGAAAAGGGAAGCCAGGGAGGGGGAGGGGAATTAATTTCGAGGTTTCCTTTCCCAGAGCCAGTCTCCCTCAGTGACAAATGGCACATGAAGACCTGTCCTGGTGAAGAGTTACATAAGCATGTCCCGGCCACCATCTGAATCTCCACTCTTGACTTTTCCACTCTCTATTTTTTTTAATAAGGGGCTGCAGAGAAGCTTTTGCTTTAACCCTTTCCACAGCTGGAGATTTCCTCCATGAACCTCTCTAGCGAAAAGCATTTTACTTCTTGGCTTCAATTTTTAACCCTTTGCCGCTCATTTATCTCCTCCATCACCATCATCACCGTCATTGCAAACCTTTCTATACTTACTACGTGCCAGGCACCTGCACTAATAAGCATATTACACATGTCTGTTGTGCCATTTAATCCAAGTAAGGTCCTGTGATCCTGCCCATCTCAAGGGTGAAAAAACTCAGGCTCCCAAGAGGTTAAGTGGTGCCTCCAGGCTGGGCTCCAGGTCCAGCTGCCTTTAGGTCGCTCTTTCACTACCTTCCTACGTGTAAAATAACATCACTTGTTCCCTGCAGCTGTTGGAACATCCCTGAAGTCTCTGGTGAGAATCAGAAAGTGGGAAAGGGACCGACCCTGAAGCAATCTAGGAGGGGAGCAAGTGGGGTGAGGTCCACACTGTCCATGCACCCCAACCTCAAGGGTCACTGAACCCCACCTCAGACTCCTTCGGGCCAAAGTCACCACCTCATCTGTGTCCTCCATCACCTGACCGACGGCTCCCTAGCCGCTGGGACGCCGTGCACAGCTGCCTCTCGGGGTTAAAGATAAATAATGTGGATTCCAAAAGATCCTTCATCCCCAGTCGCAGCTGTCTTGCTTAAGGATTCCACCACTGTGTTTGTTAAACCCACACTTTAATTACTCCAAAATTATGTTAAAACCTTGCATAAATATTGCAGTGACATCTTCCAAAGAATTTCATTACAGCAAGTTGGGCTGCTGCCAGAGCTTCGGTTAAAAAGTAAGAGAAGAACAGACACATGCAGAAAAGGTACTGTTTTCAAGATAAAAAGGCAGGGAGGTCATCCTTTGTCAGATCACCCAGGTGTCAAAGAGAAACAGACTCTCCCATTTCACAGACTGAAGGGGGAAAACGCCCTTCGGCCCTCCCACCTAATAGGTTTTACTTCTCGAAAAACCTAAATCTGATTAAATATTAATAACCAGTGGTATTAATTAAGGGGGAAAAGTCCATCAAGAGAACCCCAATATGTTTACAGTGTCCCCAGGAAACTGGGGAAATTCACAATCAAGTGTGTAAATGTTCTAAAAAAGGGTCCTGAATATTTTATGAATATTTGTCATAAAACAGAAATAATAACCACTGTGCAGAGCTATTAGAATTAATATTTATGCTGCCCGCCATGAAATATTCATGGGGACAGAGAAAGGGGGGGGCCGTAAGACAAGAATTAATTTACATTGGGCTCGGTTTACCCGCTGGCTTGATGTTTAAAGACGGTTGACAAGCCTCCGGATGAATCCGCCAGTCACTTCCCGAAGCAGCCAGTGGAGTGGAGGGGGTGGGGACGGGTCCGGGCTGCTGACAGCTCACAGATTGAGTTTCTGACAGCCCTTAAAAAACCTAAACGGCCCCCCACCTTTTTTTCCTTCTTCCATTGCCCAAGGCGCTCTGTTCTGCCACCGCGCATCCGAGCTCCCCTTCCATCTGCTGAAATTAACGAATTAATGAGCGCGACCCGCTTTACAGCGGGGCCCTATGAATGTTTACAGGCGATTAAATTATAATGCGGGGCGGCTGTATAATTCATGAACCAATTAAAGGAAGTGTTAGTTGATTTGATGGGATGAGGACGTACAAAATGCATTTAACTAATGGGGAGCCACGGGCTGCGAGGGCCGGCTCCCTCTCTCTCGGATTACGCGGCTAATTGCCGCGCTTTATGCGGCTGTCACTGATAGCCATGCATATTTCATCGTTCTCAAATACTTCAATTGTGTGCGTCCGTGTCGCGGCTGTAATATGGAGAAGCCCGGCCAAACTTGGCTGTAGTTACAGCGGCCGGGCTGCGGCCGAGGCTGGAAACCCGAGCTGGGGCATCGGGTGTCTCCTGCCATTAGGTGATTAAAAGGGCTCAGCGTAGGATCGCCTTTGGTTTTACTGACAATTCCGATGCTGGCTTCAGGACAGTGGCCACACCAGGGCCCTGACCCCCTTTTCTGTGGGGGCGGGGGGAGGGGAAGTCCACAGCCGCTGTATTGTTCCCAGCACGCCCACGTTTAGAGTTCAGGGGTCCCTTGGGTCACCCAGAGGGCCCAGTGTCCCCCAGGGCAGTTCACAGGGACGCATCCTGAGCTAAGGGTTTCCTCCAGGCCCGACTTTGTCCGTCGGCACAAGGTAGCTGCTCAGGGTTTCATTATTCGCAGTTAGGGGCAAACTTGGACCCATCGAGAAGCTGTGCCATCAGCACACTGCCGTGTGCTTGGAAGGAAATCGCAGAGAAGAGGAAGCCTATTCTGATGCTCCGGAAGAGAGAACTCGAGTCCACGGTTCTGGGCCTGAAGGGCAGGGAGAACGCGGCCCAGCGGGTGCCTGGTCCTGAGAGACGCCACCTTCATGCCCACCATCCTGGTTCACTCTTCGAGGCCTGGGCGAGCGCCCCCCAATGCACCCCAGACCATCAGAGCTCTGCCTCAAGGGTCTGCTGCTCTCAGTAGCCTGGCCAACTGGCCGGCCTCTGAAATGGCTCCGCTCTCTCCCCTGGCTTCTAAGTCTGGATTTCACGGGCGCTAAACACACGTGCGCACATGACACACACACCCCTAAAATAAATGATTTAAAAACCCTGGGGTTCATATCTTCAATCCCCCGGTGGATGCCTGAGAAAGAATTTCTTTTGCTTCCACTTTTGGCACCCAGAGCTGGGAGGAGAGACTGGCCAGCGGCCAGAGCTGCACCCTCAGATCAATGCTCACATGCTTTCTCCACATCCGCACTCGAGACCTTTGTGACCCTGGGCAAGCCTCAGGCTCTCTGGCTCCATGATGGGGATGGGGTTGAAGAGACTCGGCCACACGCTTAGGGTTGGGTCCGGCAAGTAATAACAGCCCACGTTATTTCAGCCAGTATTATTATCGTGTGAGATTAGAGATTCTAACTTATGCAAGTAGGGAGGCCAATCTCACCACTTTTCTCCTCCGCAATGCACATCGTGGTCAGGGTCGGCCTCCACCCCCCAGTTGCTCATGAATGCTCTGCTGTCCAGTGAAGTGACTGCTGGTCTATCAGAAGGCCCAAGGAGTCAGCAGACCCTCCTCTTACAAGCACGGGGTGTCTCTTTGACTAGATCCAGGTGGAAAGGCTGCAGGAAGCGAGGGACCACAGGTAAGAAGAGCACCCAAACGGCTGCCACTTCAAGGATGGAGGAAGGGCCAATGGCAAGCTAACGGAAAGTAAGTTAACTCGGCCTAAATTATCTCCTTGCAACCTACACTTAAAGAGCAATGGGTAGTCCAGGTGGATTTAATGCATTCTGGTTTAAAAGAAAACCAAAGTATCATTCATCAAATGCTCACCATGGGCAACCAACTGCCCCACATATTTTACAAACATGACCTTATATCATCTTGCGAGGTAAACAGTAGTATTCTCAGTGCACAAACAGGGAAGCTGAGGCACAGGGCAACCGACCATCTTGGTTCAGGAATTTCTTCCAAGCAAATACTTGTGCTGACGTTGGTGAAGAGGCCAAGACACACTCTTAAATTTAAAACAAAAAGTTATATAATAACATATATTATGTGAGCCTGTTTAACAAGAGAAGTAAATCTGGAAGGATGTACACCAAGCTAGCCATAATGTTTATTTTGGGGGGAGGGAGTGGGGCAAAAGGGGACTTTTTGCTTTATATATATCTGCTTTTTTTTTTTTACAATGAGAATGTATTATTTCTACAATTAGGAAAAACGCTAATTATACAATAACAAAAAAAAGCTAATTTTTAAAAAGGGAAATTATCGATTTTAAGCTAAGGACCAGCATGATGGTGCGAACGCATATGAGTGGACCAGGTTTTCTTGTGTACACAATGTACAGAGTTATAGTTTAATGGGTCCAGGCACCAGCCTGACACCCCGACATCATCATGGAGTCAGCACTTCATTTCACAGGAGCGGGCAGACTGGAGACAGGACACCACAGATGGTGGTCACCGAGAGCCACAGTGAGATGAATCTGCATGTAGACCACACTGCTCACCTAATCTCCCACGTGCCCAGGTGTAAGAGGGGCCAGGTGAGAAAATAGCTCAGTGCAAACCAATGCCTCTGCTTTAGGAGAATCAACTTATGTTCATTCATTAAACAAATATT
The DNA here is from genome assembly GCF_005190385.1 of Monodon monoceros. Lineage (NCBI taxonomy): Eukaryota > Metazoa > Chordata > Mammalia > Artiodactyla > Monodontidae > Monodon > Monodon monoceros. The sequence goes on from NW_021703782.1 coordinate 109,513,804, forward strand.
GACCCAGTCCCTCCTGTGTGCTAGTCACGCACTGTCCCAGGTACCACGGACCTAGCGGTGAACGAGCCAGACACGGTCCTGTCCTCACAGAGCTTCCAAGGTGTTCTCGTATACATACGAACAAAGATTTCCTGTTCTTGGCACTTGGGTTTGGTCCTGCTGTTAAAAGACTAAAATACGTAGTATGAAAAGACCAGTTGGCAACCAACACAGAGATGAGATGCACAAGGTATTTGGCAAATATGGTTCAGGCAAGGTGGGCGAAGCACACCCTAATGTCTTAAGTGAATAATTTTCCAATGAAATGGCTGTTGTTAATCACCTAATATTGACAGTGTTTCTTACGGGCTAAGCATGCTACAGATCCAGCAAGTCCCCTACACATGAACGAGTTCCGTTCCGAGAGCGGGTTCGTTATGTCCAATTTGTTTGTAAGTCCAACAAAGTTAGCCTAGGCACCCAACTAACACAATCGGCTAGATAGTACTGTACTGTAATAGGTTTATAATACTGGTCACACAAATAATACATAAAAGGGAAACACAAAAAAATGAAGACATTTTTAATCTTACAGTACGGTACCTTGAAAAGTACAGTACTACAGTACAACAGCTGGGATACAGGAGTGGCACCGAGTGAACAGGCAAAGAGGAGGGGGTCCCTACTGACCAGAGGAGGGAGAAGAGGTGGGAGATGGTAGAGCTGAAGGATCGTCAGCAAAAGGAGACGAAGGGCAAGCTGCACGCCTGACGTTTGCATCTTTGAAAGTTCGCAACTTGAAGGTTCATATGTAGGGGACTTACTGTATAATGTTATGTCATGGAATCTCTCCCTGTACCAGGGAGGTACAACTATTATGCCCCATTTGATGGGTGTGGGAACTGGGGCTCCAAGCAGTGAGTGAAACTCCCAAGGTCACATCCTCATTAACAGCAGGCTTTTTTTTTAAAATAAATTTATTTATTTTATTTATTTATATTTGGCTGTGTTGGGTCTTTGCTGCCACACGTGGGCTTTCTCTAGTTGCAGCGAGCAGGGGCTACTCTTCGTTGTCATGTGTGGGCTTCTCACTGCAGTGGCTTCTCTTGCTGCAGAGCACGGGCTCTAGGTGCACGGGCTCAGTAGTTGTGGCACGCGGGCTCAGTAGCTGTGGCTCACGGGCTCTAGAGCGCAGGCTCAGTAGTTGTGGCGCACGGGCCTAGTTGCTCCGCGGCACGTGGGATCTTCCTGGACCAGGGCTTGAACCCACATCCCCTGCATTGGCAGGCAGATTCTTAACCACTGCGCCACCAGGCAAGTCCCAACAGCAGACTTTTTGAGTTCAGGTTAGTCGGACACCCCAGGCTGAGCTGTAACCATTGGGCCACAGTGCCCCTCCGGATGCTCTTGCGCAGAGCACCTCGTAAACAGCTCTGGCTCCTCAGATGTCCCGTGCCTGGCATCACGCTGAGGATGTGCGGACACCACCTCCCCATTTCACAGATGAGGCAACACACTCCATCACCCTCCAGAGCATTTTCACTACCTGTATTCAAAGGAGACCTGTATTCTGCTTTCTGTCTCTGTGGGTTTACCTGTTCTGGACATTTGGTATAAGTGATCTCACATAGGACGTGACCTTCTGTGACTGGCTCCTGTCACTCAGCATCGTGCTTTTGAGGTCGAAGTCGCTCTGAAACCAGCCCCATTTTACAGATGAGAAAATGGAGGCTCCACAGAAGGGAACTTGCCAAGGCCATGAAGCCAGTCAAGGGCAGAGCCAGGCTCTGACCAGGTCCATCTGATTCAAGAGCCCATAGCTGTACCAGCTCCGCGTCTAGGCTCTCAGTTTCCTTTAGATGATTTGTTTCAGGAGGAACCAACTGAATGTGTGCACGTGCTCAGCTCATCTCCTGGGTGTTGGCTGCTCACAGACCCCCAGCCCCTCCACTGCCCCGGCTCCTGACTCCCCGGCCACACGGCCTCCTTGTTGCCAGGAGCACACCCTCCGCACAGGTGGCCCCTGGCCCTCGGACTCCCAGTGACCACGGGGCCACCCCTTTCATTGATCCAGAGCTCTGCTGAGACGTCTCCCCCCGGGCCCCAGTGGTGAGCAGGGTCCCGACCTCTCACGCCTCCTGCTTTGTTCCCCTTAAAGCCCCCCCTCCCTGGGAGACATCACAGATGCATCTGTTTGTGTTTACTCTCTGTAGACACAGATGTGTCTGGGTTGTTCTCTGCCCTACTGTCAGCTCCTAGAACTGTGCGCAGCACACAGTAGGTGCTCAATAAACGTTTGTTGACTCAACTATGTTGTCCTCAAGAATCTCGCCCTGGGACTTCCCTGGTGGCGCAGTGGTTAAGAATCCGCCTGCCAATGCAGGGGACACGGGCTCGAGCCCTGGTCCGGGAAGATCCCACATGCCGCGGAGCAACTAAGCCCGTGCGCCACAACTACTGAGACTGCGAGCCACAACTACTGAAGCCCGTGAGCCTAGAGCCTGTGCTCTGCAATAAGAGAAGCCACCGTGATGAGAAGCCTTTGCACCGCAACGAAGAGTAGCCCCCGCTCGCCGCAACTAGAGAAAGTCCGTGCACAGCAACGAAGACCCAAGGCAGCCAAAAATAAATAAATAAATAAATAGATTAAAAAACAAAAATAGAATCTCGTCCTTTGAAGGGTGGGCTGGAGCTGAGGGCGGCTGGAAGAATCAGGGGGAGGGTGGCCACAGGCACAAGCCATAGGGGCATGGCTACAGAGGCCACCACGCAGGGTGGATAGGGCTCGGCGCCTGCATGTGTCTCCTCTTATCTCCTCCACCGTCTACCTCCCCTGCCTTCCTCTGCATGCTGGATTCACACTCAGCTCACCTTTCCTGAGTTTCCGCCGTGCACAAGCCTCTGGGGGTCGGCCAGGCCTCACCCACCCCCCGTGTCCCCCTGAACTAGCCTCTCCTCTGTCGGGCCTCCACCTGCTTCACTTCGTCCACGCATTTTTCCAAAGCAGAGGCCGCAGAGACCCTATGGGAGACACACCTCCACGGCGTTCCCGACACAATTCAAAGGACTTCCCAGAATGTTCCAACTCTAGGAGATCCCCTCTGAGCTTCCATTCCAGGAAAGGTACTTTCTCTTTCTTCTCAAATGTCTAAAATATGATAGGAAGCTCATACTTGTGGGCTAGAAAGACATAGGCTCAGATTCTACAAAGCCAAATAGACTCCACCTGGAGAATGCCAGCACAACTCAGACCTTCCCCCGTGGGCAGCCTCCGAGAGGGGCTCCCTTGGGCCCCGCCCCCTCCTGAATCTGCACCCAACTTCAGGGTGCATCCAGAGACAGTGACTAATGGAAGTTGGGTAGAAGCTGAACCCTGAACTTCATTGATCAAAACCGGAGGAAACTTCGATTTGGGGGATGAAGGACGCCTGCCCTGGGAGGCCTCGCTCAAAGCACAGCCCCGAGGTTTGGCAGTGGCAGTGCCAGGAGAAGACGCCCCTGATCGCCTACTGAGGAGAAACCCAGGGTTAAACTGTTTATCTGGTTACACTCCTGGGTTAAACTTCTTAAGTGAACCTACCTATGAGGTGAAACCTGAGTCTCCAGTTAAAGCTTTTCCACATCCTTGGCTGCGGACACAGGTCTGCAACTTAAAACTTCTGGGTTTCGATAGCTGCCTAGGAATTATATCTATTATTCGAGCCCAGAAGCCTACGGGCGCTGGAGTAATCTACCCCAAGGGCATCTCCCTGCAATAATCCGGTGTCTGTGTTGGGGCACAGCCGCTCTCAAAGGAGAGCTGTGCGGCCACTAACACAGGGGCCGGGAGAGTGTTTGTGAACAGGCATTCACCACACATTAAGTGCAAGAAAAGGATGAGATACAATGTATGTAGTTAAAACCCTGTTTTTGTAGCGTATCCCTGAAAATATCAGAATATGCATACTATATCAAAATGGTAACAATGATTGTCTCTGGGTATTGGAAATATTCTTACTTAGCTACATTTTCTAGCTGTTCTACAAACAAATGGATTCCCTGTGTAATAAAATGTTTGAAATATACAGACAATACCCCCAGGCGACCCATAGCTCCCAGGGGCCTCCCCTGGCCTTGCCCTGGCTTATGAAGGGCTGGGTCTCAGGCTCATCCTTAGGTTTTACAGCCTCCCCGCAACCCCCTATCCCCGCCCCGAGATGAGCTGCCCCGGAACCTGCCTGCATGGCTCTTCCTTCCCTCTCCCCACCGCTGGCTCCTTTTCATTCAAGTCTTGGCTTAAACAACCCCTTCTCAGAGGCGCCTTCCCCTTAGAACCTGCCACTTCGCCCTTCTCCGCCACACTCGGCAGTTCACCTCCCCCCGGGGCACTCTGTCCTGGCGCACACTTCCCCTTTGCTTGTTTGTGTGGTGTGTGTCTCTGCCCGTGGGAATGTTTTGTTCACTGCTGTAGCCCCAGGGTCTGGGACAGGGCCTGGCAAAGATCAGCCCATAATAAACACACATGGAGCGGACAGATCGACGCGTGAGTGCTTTCCTTATTAGTAGGAATGGCTGCTGCCCAACCGGGCTCTGAGTCGAGCGCTCTGCCCGGGGGAATCACACGGCATTCCCGCGAGAGGGGAGCCAGTCTTACTCTTTGCCTCTTTCCGTGACGACGAGTCAAACGTTCAGAGAGGCAAGGTCACCACCAAAGTCACCCTTCAACGAGCGTTCACGTCCTGGGCCTCTTCATCTTGCCCCTCCATTGCCAAGACGCCCACCGGAGGGGGTAGGCCTGGCCCCAAGGGCGGGGCCCTGGAATATCTATCGGGGAAGGGCTTGGGGCAGTGGCCTGGTTAGAAGTGATGCATGGGACGCGTCTGCAGAGTCTCATGCTGCTTAGACGATGGGTGGGAGCTCATGGGGGGAGGGGGCTGAAGCCGTCCTGGACTCTCCCCCAGGTGAGAGTCCTTCCCTATCCTTGGTAGGGAAGGGCCCGCTGTAGCTCCAGGACATACTAGTTTGCTTGCGGAGGACTGGAGGTCATCCCCCTGAGGTGGCCCCCCCTCCCCCCGCCTGCGGGGATGGAACAGGCACCTTCACGTGGCGGGGGCCCTGGCGACCACAGGAGATAAATGCTCTCACGGCCCATCCCTGCAGCCTCCTGGGGTGGCACTACGGTGACAGTGGGTCGGCAGGTGGCAAGCACAAAGATGTCCTGCCAGCTCTGAATTAAGAGCTACTATCACCTCCATTCTTCGATGCAGAAAAGGGGCCTGGAGGAGCAGTAACTGGCCTCAGTGCAGCTCAGAAGGGGCCGGCCCTTCGCTGTCACTCCACGGGGCCTCTCCCTCAAGGACCAGCTGCAGGCCGACCTTGAGAATCCACTCAGCGCAGCACAAACTCCGGGGAAGGAAGAGACGAGGATGCCGATGCCCAGAATCTCTGCGCAACGGCTCCCAGAAGACGGGGACGTGCGAGGTCAGGGGAGGGGAGACGCCGAGCAGATTGCTCTCTGATGTTTCTGAAGTGCCTCGGCCACAGGTACGCACACAGGTGCATCCTGGTTCAGGACAGAAATGGCTATTTGCGTTGCATTATCTTTGAGCAGGAGACAAACGGGGTGATGATGGAGCAAAGCAGCTTACTGTTGGGCGGGGGGAGCCCAAGGTGACCCCAGCCTGTAACACTGTCGCTGCGTCACCGATCACTCCGATAATTACGTTTTCCTAGAAGGTGGCTAAGCACGCAAGTGAGGCAACAGCCCCAAGCTCCCGGGCCTACCTGAGTGGACGTGGGGGGTGTCAGGAGCCCCTCCGCCTTTTAACAGCACGTCTCCATACGGCCAGGTGGTGTTTGGGGCTCCCATCACTCCCGCCACCGCACTCTCTGTGGCTGCTGGCTCGTCCTGCGGCCGGCCGTTCCACGAAGGGACGCCTCAGCCAAAGGCAGCTGCCCTGACTCTTCCTGCCCAGCCGTGCCTGCCTCGCAAAGCCAGCTGACTTCTTCCCTTCTGATTCCACTTTTCCCCAACCACTTACAGAAGAAGGCCTTGCGGCCCAAACATGGCCGCTGACCCGATTAGCCGTGCTTTGCTGATATCTTTATCAGCATCTCCCCTTCTTCCAGCTGACAGCAGGGAGCGCTCACTGTCGGGCTGGGATATTTGGATAACTTGCTCGTCTGAAATACTTAACAGGGTTTCGTATTTTCCGTGTGTCGGAGACCTGGAAGGTCACGCGTCCTTGGCACCGCCTCAATTGTTTTCCTGTTGAGGGCTGTCTTCCCAGGGTCGAGTGCCCTACCCTACACCCCAGGAAACAGCCCCGGGAGAGACTGCTATGGGTTGAGCACCCTCGAATCCCCTTCTGAAAGGCAGACTTCTGGGGGGAGGAGACCGCGTCTCACCCGTTTTGCATCCCCAGGGCCTGCACTGTGTGCACGCAACACTCACCACAGGGCTAATCCTAAGTTTGCAGAATGAATAAATGACCTTCCTACTCGCTGAGATCCATGCCCAGGAGCTCCAGAAGCGCAGCCCCAGTAGCGGTACAGTATAGCACCCCAGAATCAAAGAGAACCCCAGAAGCCCTCCAGTTCTGCAGGCAGAATTGCCTCGGACCAGTGACCATCGCTAATTCTCAAAGATTTCCAAGGGAAGAGATTTATCCCTCAGCCTGCTTTGCTTTTTTTCTCTTATCATCACCTTTACGGACACAACAGGAGTTCTTTCTGTCCAGACTCTTGTCCATTTCAATTCTCTTTCCCTTTGTTTTCCTCTCATAGGAAATCCCAAAGCAGCAGCTCACTCTTTATAGGTAGAGAGAATTACCCTCCCAAAAGGAGCTCCGGGTTCTACAGAGAAAAAGCTTCAGTTCAAACCCTCTTGCCTTCTGCAGCGTCCAGAGGAAGGACGACGCTCGCTCGGGCACAGGGATGCTGGGCGCGGAGGGGAAGCAGGGCGGGGCGTGGGGGGCGGGGCCTGAAACCTGTAAGAACATTAAGTAAATCATTGGCGTATTTTTATTATTATTATTATTTTTTTTTTTTTTGCGGTACGCGGGCCTCTCACTGTTGTGGCCTCTCCCGTTGCGTTGCACAGGCTCCGGACGCGCAGGCTCAGCGGCCATGGCTCACGGGCCCAGCCGCTCCGCGGCATGTGGGATCTTCCCGGACCGGGGCACGAACCCGTGTCTCCTGTATCGGCAGGCGGACTCTCAACCACTGCGCCACCAGGGAAGCCCCATTCGCGTATTTTTAAACTTTCACTGTTCTTGGTAACAAATTCCTTCTGACCCACCTGCACACCAACCACAGACCCACGTCTCACCCCACAGGGCAAGGGTGCCCTGGCAAGGGGAGGGCACCCCGGGGGCCACGCTCCAAAACACAAATCAAACTTGAACCACCCTCCCGCCAGAATCGCTGGCACCCCTGCTGGCATCTTTCCAGCCAAGTCCGAGTTCACTGGATTATCTCACTCTTTTTTTTCTGCCGCGCCTCACGGCTTGTGGGATCTTAGTTCCCCGACCAGGAATCAATCCATCCTGGGCCCTTGGCAGCGAGAGCTTGGAGCCCTAACCACTGGACCGCCAGGGAATTCCCAATTATCTCACTCTTTGGAGCTGAAAATGTGCTTTCCTATGCGATGGACATGCATCACCTAATTGATTTCTCACCAGCCCGGGGGGCAGGTGCCATTATATCACGCCCACTTTATAAAGGAGCGGAGTGACCTGCCAGAGGTCCATGGCCAGTAAATGGCAAAGCAGGATTTGAACCTGGGCAGTGAGGACGTGACTGCCACACGGCTGCTCTACCCAGCCTCAGGGACCACAGCAGGTCAGGGCTTCAAGGCAGGTCTTGCCCTGCACAGGTGCACACCTGGCTGACCTTCTGGCTAACGCAGCGCTGTGTACCGGCTGGTACCCCCAGCCAGCTGTACCTCTGCCCCTCGATTCAGGTAGCTGAAGGGCATACAGCTCGAGGCTTGGTGTGAGGCAGTGCCGCCCTCGTGGCTGTGCTCGTCAAATTAATGTCTGCACACCCATAAAACGGCGCACTCACGATCGTTACCAACCCTACGTATACAGCTCACCGGATTGGTATCTAGAGAGTTCTGCCGGCTGATTTTCTCTGTTCTTCTAAGTACTCCACAACTAAATGTTTCACAAAGCCATTTCCTCCCCAAATATTTATGTTCTCAAATGTTTATTAGCTTCTCTATCATGATAAAGATTTCATGAGCACTCTATACCGACTGTGAATTAAAGACATAATTTCGGATCCATCAAATTCCAGTTTGGCGCTACAGTTGTCTCTATTACGCTGCAGCGGTCGTCATGGGCGCGCCCGGCAGATGACAGCTGAAGGCATCTGTCCAGGGACAGCCAAAGTGACTGATGTTTCAATCCGGAAGCAGCTGGGGGACTTGGTGCCTACCATCAGCAGCGGCAGAGAAGCTTCCACGGCTCACTGACACGTGGAGGATTTGAGGGCAAAAGGCAAATCTCCGGAGGACACTCTCCCACCCTCGTTCCACCAACCAGGCCGCCCCCAACCCACTCATCTCTGGGACAGGAGGGCTGGCGTCTCACAGCAAATGAAAAAGACAGATGAGACAGAAAAAAAGGCTGTACCTTCCTCTGAAGAGCAGCACCCACCTGCCTGGGGGCCTGTTGGTTAATCCAATCCTCTTTTTTTTTTTTTGCGATACGAGGGCCTCTCACTGTTGTGGCCTCTCCCGTTGCGGAGCACAGGCTCCGGACGCGGAGGCTCAGCGGCCATGGCTCACGGGCCCAGCCGCTCCGCGGCATGTGGGATCTTCCCGGACCGGGGCACGAACCCGTGTCCCCTGCATCGGCAGGCGGACTCTCAACCACTGTGCCACCAGGGAAGCCCCCAATCCTCTTTCTGAAACATGGAAGGAACAACAGTTCACCAAGCTGGCACAGAAGTGCTAACCGCTACAGTTTATTATTCACATTTAGTAGAAGCCACCTCGTTGAACCTAACAGCGCCTTTACACCATACAGGCTATTAATTCCACTTTGAAAATTCCACTCCCACCTAGAGGGTAAGCTGGTCCGTCTGATCTGTTCACTGTCCCAGCACACAGCACGTGCTCACTACTTGTTTGTCCACTAACACCAATTCAAACTCAAGTCTTTCAGCCTACGGAATGGGAGAAAATATTTGCAAACGATGAGACCAACAAGGGCTTAATTTCCAAAATGTACAAACAGCTCATACAACTCAATGACAAGAAAACAAACAACCCAACTGAAAAATGGTCAGAGGACCTAAATACACATTTCTCCAAAGAAGACATACAGATTGCCAAGAGGCACATGAAAAGATGCTAAGCGTCACTAATCATTACACCGGTCAGAACGGCCATCATTAAAAAGTCTACAAATAAGAAATGCTGGAGAGGGTGTGGAGAAAAGGGAACCCGCCTACACTGTTGGTGGGAATGTAAATTGGTGCAGCCACTATGGGAAACAGTACGGAGGTTCCTCAGAAAACTAAAAATAGAATTACCATATGATCCAGCAATCCCACTCCTGGGCATATATCTGGACAAAACTCTAATTTGAAAAGATACCTGCAACCCAATGTTTATAGCAGCACTATTCACAATAGCCAAGACATGAAAACAGTCTAAATGTCCATCAACAGATGAATGGATAAAGAAGATGTGGTACGTATATACAATGGAATACTACTCAGCCATAAAAAGAATGAAATCGTGCCATTTGCAGCAACATGGACGGACCTAGAGATTATCATACTGAGTGAAGTAAGTCATAAAGAGAAAGACAAATGCCATATGATATAACATACGTGGAATCTAAAATATGGCCCAAATGAACCTATTTACGAAACAGACTCACAGACATAGAGAACAGACTTGTGGCTGCCAAGGACGGGGGCACAGGGGAGGGATGGACTGAGAGTTTGGGGTTAATAGATGCAAACTAGTACATGTAGAATGGATAAACAACAAGGTCGTACTGTATAACACAGGGAACTATATTCAATATCCTGGGATAAACCATAATGGAAAGGAATATGAAAAAGAATATATATATGTATATGTATAACTGAGTCACTGTGCTGTACAGAAGAAATTAACACAACTTTGTAAATCAACTACACTTCAACTAAAAAAAAACAGGGCTTCCCTGGTGGCGCAGTGGTTGAGAATCTGCCTGCCAGTGCAGGGGACACGGGTTCGAGCCCTGGTCCGGGAAGATCCCACATGCCGCGGAGCAACTAGGCCCGTGAGCCACAACTACTGAGCCTGCGCGTCTGGAGCTTGTGCTCCACAACAAGAGAGGCCGTGACAGTGAGAGGCCCGCGCACCGCGATGAAGAGTGGCCCCCGCTCGCCACAACTAGAGAAAGCCCTCGCACAGAAACGAAGACCCAACACAGCCATAAATAAATAAATAAATAAATAAAATTTAAAAACCAAAAACAAGCAAAAAAAACCCTCGGGTCTTTGAGTCCAAAGCTCATGTCTTTAACACTAAACCTACGGCTTCTAGAAGATGTCATGGCAACGCCAGCCAGAGGTCCGCCCCCAGGGGAGCTGAGCGCGCCTGCTTCCAGGTGGAGCTCTACATCCACGCTCTTCCGAGGTGCACAGCTGTTCTCACAAAGGACGGATGAGCCTGGTGGCATGTTTCTGCCACCGGCACCAAGACAGGCAGCCTGAACGAAGAGCAGAGTTTCCAGGGCCTTGTCTTCCTGAAGGCTGGATGCCTGGGTCCCACGCCAATGGCGAGTCGGCGCCCACGCTCTGCATCTGGCAGAGGCACTGAGGTTTCTTGGAGAGGCAGCACGGCTCTCACGAGAACCGCTTTCTTTCACGATTGGCCTTTACGTTCATAAGCCTGTCATGTTTTAGCTGTGGCTAGAGGCTCAAAGCATTAGAAATTGGAATAATTGTCATTACTTAAATACTCTAAGTAAATCAAAGAGGAACTGCCGTGGGCAATACAACCATTCTTGAAAGAAAACATTCAGGCATCTTTAAAATCCATCGTCGAGCCTAAGAAAAAAATATTCTCCCTAAAACTTAAGTTTCCTGCGGTCAAACACTTCCATGGCTTGAGCATTTGCGTGGTGATTCAGCCGAACTATGTCACAAACCTGGGTGGTTCCAGGGACCCACTTTGCTGCCTAGATGTCCTCTGGAGTCCTGCAGCGTGGTATCCCCAAACCTACATGAAGCCTTTGTTCCTTGGATGGTCTAGCGGTTTCCACACACACACCTCCTTTGGTCACACAGTGCTTTATCTCCACCAGTAGAGTCAGGAGCTCTCGGGCACTTCGGTAGCACCCACTGAAAATAAAAATTACAATCCAGCAACTCCACTTCTTAGGATTTTAATCTGTAGAGATAGCCCCATGAATATGCAGAACCATACTACAGGACATCAACTGTAGCAGTGTTTGCAAAATGAAAGAAGGAACACAGTCTAAATGCTCTTCAGTAGGGACGTGGTCAAATTGCTTACTGCCTAGTCTAAGGCTGGAACACTATGTGGCTATTAGAAAGGATGAGGCAGAGCTAATGTGCTACATGGAAATATGTCCAGATATGCTGCCAAGAGAAAAGAGAAAGTAAGCAGTGTGTGCAGTATGTCTCCATCTATATAAAATAAATGCATATATTTATAATCTCCTTATTGATGCAGAGAAATTTTCTGGAAGAATACCCTAGAAACTACGAAGAGTTGTTGCTTATGGGGAAGGATGAGAAGAAAATATTTTCCCCATTTCTTATTATGACATATTTTGATACATAAAAATAAGTTATGTAGCATATAATCATTCCGGCCACAGCTCTATTTTTTTTTTTTTTTTTGAGGTACGCGGGCCTCTCACTGCTGTGGCCTCTCCCGTTGCGGAGCACAGGCTCCGGACGTGCAGGCTCAGCGGCCATGGCTCACGGGCCCAGCCAGTCCGCGGCACGTGGGATCTTCCCGGACCGGGGCACGAACCCGTGTCCCCTGCATCGGCAGGTGGACTCTCAACCACTGCGCCACCAGGGAAGCCCCAGGCCACAACTCTTTATGGAGCACCTACTATGTGCCAGGTATTATTATTTTAGGAGCTTGAGATAAATTGGTGAATAAGACAAAGAATCCTTTACTAGAATAATTTCTATTCTGCTGGATACGGTCACTTAAGAAATGCATCCCTCCAATATTGACACACTCTGGATGCTCCTAACCAATCCCATCCCTCTGTCTGCACACACCCCCCAGGAGAACCACCATCATGAATTTTGAAAAATGTGTATGAACACTTAAACAACACATTACTTATATATAGTATCATGTCATTTGCATATAATGACAATTTTATCTCTTTCCTTCCAATTTGGATACGTTTTTATTTCTTTTTCTTGTCAGATTGCTATGGCTAAGACTTCCAATACTCTGTTGAACAGAAGTGGTGAGAGTGGGCATCCTAGTCTTGTTCCAGATTTTAGCAGGAAGGCTTTCATGTTGAGTATTACATTAGTGGCGGGTTTGTCATAAATAGCTTTTACCCACTTTGGTAAGAGTTTTTATCATGATTGAATTTTATCAAATGCTTTTTCTGCATCAGTTGAGATGATCATGCGGTTTTTGTCTTTTCTTTTGTTGAGGTGGCGTATCACGTTGATTGATTTGCGTATGTTGAACCATCCTTGTGACCCTGGGATGAATCCAACTTGCTTGTGGTGTATCCCATTGCTCAGTTTTGCTTGTTTTTGGTCTCATGCTGTATATGCTCTTTTACAACTTGTCTTTCCACTGACCATAACAAATGCATAAATATGTGTGTGCGTATACACCATTGTTGCTGCATTGTTTGTAATAGAAAAAAGAAAACAACTGTAAATAACTTAGATGCCTGCCAACAGAGGGCATTTAAAGACATTATAATACATCTGGACCATGTAATTCTGTTCATAAACTGTTACTATGTCATAGTTTGCAGTGTAGTACTATGCGAGCAGTTACTGAGTTATAACTTTATGGAAGGATAGAGAAAGATGTCCAAAGTATTTTATTAAGTACAAAAGCAAGTTACAAAAGGACATACACATGATTTGATTTGATTTGATTTTTAAACAAATTCATTGGAAAGCAATTTGGGTTTTAGTCCCAGCCACGCCACTTGAACAGTTCCCTACTTGGTTCAATCATCTATTTATCAAAGGTGAGCATGATACAGTCTCTGCCCTCATCGAGGAAAAGCAGACAAGGCTGTGAGTGGAGAGGGAGGGGCTTCAGCAAGTTTCCCAGGAGACAACACTAAATACTCAAAACACAGTGCAGAGGGGTTGACGGAGGTGCTGAAAAGGCAGGACAGTCCTGTGGGCAGGGGGTGTAGGGCAGAGCCAGGAGCACCAGACCCCATCCCACTGCCACCACTCCCTGCCAAGTGACCTTGAGCTCCAGCCTCCCTGAGCCCCCAGTTTTAGGGGGTAAGAGATTTGAACTGACGATCCTTAAGGATTCTTCAAAGTCTGAAATTCTCTGCTGACATTCGTCAAATGCAAGGTTGACTCAGGGCGGAATCCCAAACCTCTGGGGGAAGCTGCGGGTCTTTAGCCCAAGGGAACCCTCTACGGGGACACTCCCAAGGGCAGGGACTCCAGCCTCGCAGGCCAGAGGCACTCAGTAAATGTGAGTGGAATGAACGAATGACGGAATGAGTGAAGTCAGCGTGCAAGGAAGTGCATAACAGAAGGGTTCGAGCACGATTTTAAAGGGAAAATTTTCTAAAATGGTTCTTCAAGGTGATGGTGAGCTCGTCCCTAACACAGCCAAGTGCTGGGAAGAAAAACCAGCAGACAGGGCTCCCATCTCTCATTTCTCACAAAGCCGAGGCCTTCTGCCCACTGCCACTTGCCACTCCTGCTAGGTAATCAGACCGTCGTTAATTAATAAAGCTGTCAGGTGAATCACCCTCTCTGGTCATTAGTGTCCTTCCAGAAAGAGGATCCTGCTATCGCTACCCCATCCACCCCTCGGCTTGCAGCTCAATTAACTTAATGCTATGCAAATGAGAGGCTCTTCTCATCATTAGCTTATAGCCCTCGAATGTTAATCGCGTGATTGGGCCTTCCACAGGGTAATTAGACACGATTTCGTCCATTAGTCTTACAAGGCTAATTATTGTTGAGAGGAGAACGGGGGATGCTCCCAGAGCTCCACACGAAGAGGGGCCTCTGGTTAAAGCAAACACAAGGTGGAAGCTCTTGTGGAACCTCCACCAGGTACAAGGGCGGCCACATTCCCGGCCGTCCCAACCCCGCATCCTAATCCACCAGGGGTCAGGCGAGGGAAGGGGGACACGGGGAAGGACAGCAGGTGTGCGGGTGGAGAAGAAGAACACGCACGGCCCTTAAAAGCAAAACAAGAGAGCGCGGGCTTCCCTGGTGGCGCAGTGGTTAAGAATCCGCCTGCCAATGCAGGGGACATGGGTTCCAGCCCTGGTCCGGGAAGATGCCACATGCCGCGGAGCAACTAAGCCCGTGAGCCACAACTACTGAGCCTGCGCTCTAATGCCCGCGAGCCACAACTACTGAAGCCCACGTGCCACAACTACTGAAGCCCGCGTGCCTAGAGCCCGTGCTCCGCAACTAGAGAAGACACCGCAGTGAGAAGCCCGCGCACCGCAACGAAGAGTAGCCCCCGCTCGCCGCAACTAGAGAAAGCCCGCACGCAGCAGCGAAGACCCAAGGCAGCCAAAAATAAATATAAATAAATAAATAAAAATAAAGAGGTGATTAAGTTAAATGAAGTTGTCAGGGTGGGCCCTAACCCAATCTGAATGGTGTCCTGGAAGAGGGGGAAATCTGGACACACAAAGAGACACTTGTACACAGAGAAGAGAACACATGAAGAGGCAGGAAGAGGGTGGCTGTCTGAAAGCCAGGGAGAGACGCCTCAGAAGAAACCAGTCTTGCCAGCATCTTGATCTTGGACTTCCAGCCTCCAGAACTGGGAGGAAATGAATTTCCATGTTTTAAGCCACAAAGTCTGCAGTATAGCAGCCCTGGGAAACCTGTTCAGACTTCCTAATAGGTATCTCACTCTTCCCATGTCCAAAATGGAACTGGTGGTCCCTTCCTCCAAACCTGCTCCTTCCACATCCCTGGTCAGTAGATGGCCAGCCCATTCTTCCCGTTGGCTCCAGCAAAAACTGGAGTTGTCCATATCGACCGTGTCTGTTCTGCCTTCAAAATGTAGTCAGAGCCCAAGTACATCTTGCCACTTGCATGGCTACTACCCTGGGCCAGGCCACCAGGATCTCTCACCTGGGTGATGCCAACTGCCCCCTTCCTGGCCTCCTTGCTTCTGCCCTTGTCCTCATGCCTACAGTCCATTCTCCACCCAGGGCTCCGAGTAATCCTTTTAAAACGTAAGTATCACCACTCAACTGCTCATCACTCCCTACCCCCAGTGGCTCCCACCGGACTCAGAGGAAAAGCCCAAGTCCTCCAGGAGGCCTGTCTACCTGTGACTCACCACCTCCCCCCGCCCCCCGTCGCCGCTCCATTGACAACAGCCTCCATGATGCCCCGTGAACTTGCCAAGCACATTCTCACCCCAGGGCCTTTGCACTTGCTGTTCCCCTGGCCCGAACTGCTCTACCACAGATCATCCCAGGATTTGTTTAAACCTCTGCTCAAATGTGCTCTTAACAGAAAGGCCATCCCTGACCACCTTCCAAGAAATGTGCTACCCCACCCATCCCTCTCCACCTTCCTGCCCACCTTCCCTTCTCCCCTTTACTCTGTTTTACTGCTCTCCATGGGACCCAACATAGTATGCATCTGTTGGCTGTATATAGCCTTTCTCACGCCAGAAGGAACGTAAGCCATGTGACAGCAAGTATTTTCGGTTTTGTTTCCTTTTGTTTTCCCAGAAGTCGAGCAGTACCTGCATGTAACAGATGCTCTGTAAATATTTGGTGCTTATCTGAACAAAATCATCCCTGTCTTGCACAGGAGGAGACTGAAGTTCAGAGATGATAAAAAAAAAAACCCTGCCCAGCCTCACACAGCCTATATGAGGCAAAGCCACGTTTCTGGGGCCTCTTGCTTAACCATTGTCCTGTTAAGCTGCTTCCCATCCGCAGGACAACGTGTAAAGTGCCGTGAAGGTGCAGAGCAAGGAGAAGCATCAGGGAAGGCTTCCTGGAGGTGGTGGAGTTTGAGCTAAGCCTTGTAGGAAAGATAAGATTTGGACAAAAACCCAAGGTGCTCTGAAGGAAGACACATTAGGAGCAAACACTCGGTGTTTAGCAAGCAGGAAGTAGGCAGGTGTGCTCAGGTGCGGGGGCAGGAAGGGGAGGGATGGGTGGGAAAGAGGGAAGCCCTCCTCTCCTGATGCCCACCCCACTTCCTACTCTGAGAGTGGGAGTTCCAGGCCGGGTGGGTTTCTTCCCAATGCATGGAGTCCTTTCCTAGGATCTAGAACCTACGCTTCATGAGACAGAGGCCCAGAGAGAAAGGAAGGGCCCCAAGAACCACATGGGAGTTCCGACCCACTTGCCCCTGGGGGTGGGGGCGGGTGTTGGGTGGGGCCTGGAATCTGCAGATACCTCAAAGCCGACAAGGAGGCAAGGCCCAGGGTTCTATAGTCTCAGAAGAAGTAAGGCTGAACTTCAATTTGTGGGAGACCTTCTTAAAAGTTTTTTTTTATTATTATTAAATAATTTCTGTGATATTTAGGGAGGAGAGCTTCAAGCTTTTAGACATCTGCCACATGAATCTGGCAGAGGCCCAAGCTTTTAAAGCATGAGCGGGGTTCAACAGTTCAGCACTTTATTTATGCCTCCAAGGAAGATGGAAAATTGAAGTACACTCTGATACCTCCCAAAGTCTCCTATGGGTAAAGGAAACAAATATGATTCCTCCAGGTCATCTCGGCCTCCGTCCTCTTGTCTTTCTCTGGGAAATGAATTTAAGTCAACGGTCTAGAGTTGCGCCTGCCAAAAATGGGGGCATCTTCATCAGAGCTGGACTCAAATGCCAACTACCCGGGGCTCCATTCTGCGAAAGGTCACCTGTCACTCTCCACCGAGGCCTGGAGATTGCTTTAGATGTCTGATAGCAGGGAAGGTGTGTTTATCTCCCCTGATGTCTCAGTCACCACCGACTTAGGCCCAACTGTTACTGGTTGGATAAAACCCGTTGCACCCCTAATAAGAGCTTAGAATCCACAGGGGGAACAGAAATTGAGATGTGCTTTGTCAATGAAGAGTAGTCAACCTTGATGGGGGGAAAAGGGAGAGCTGGGCAGGAGAGAAATTTTCTGACTGTGAAGGTAATCAGACACTAAACTAGGAAACTGAGAAAAGTTGTCACTTCCTCCCCAAATGACACATTTACACGGTGTCATTTGGGGAGAAAGTGTGCTCAAGTAGAGTGTGGCAAACTCACTCTGGACCCCTTCCTAGACCTCTTAGAGACAGCAGGAGAGCCGGCCAGGCAGAACTGGGCTCTCAGAAAGTTCTTAGGAAAAAAAAAAATTTTAATGGTTAATAAATACACTGAGTTAGGGGCTCCCTTGGTGGCGCAGTGGTTAAGAATCCGCCTGCCAATGCAGGGGACACGGGTTCGAGCCCTGGTCCGGGAAGATCCCACATGCCGCAAAGCAACTAAGCCCGTGCGCCGCAACTGCTGAAGCTCACACACCTAGAGCCTGTGCTCCGCAGCAGGAGAGGCCACTGCAGAGGCCTGTGCACCACAGCGAGGGGTGGCCCCTGCGCACAGCAACGAAGACCCAACACAACCAAAATAAATAAATAAACAAATACACTGAGTTTCAATATACTACAGCAAGACGGTTAGTGTCAGTCTTTAACAAAGTTACTAACCAAGAAAATACCACGCAAATCCCTTGTTACACGTGTGCCCTGTTTCTTCCTAAAGACTAAACTCCCAGGCCCTCCATCACCCAGCACAGGCTGCCTCTTACGCCCCCGGACTGCCAGCTGCCCTGAAGTTTCCTGCCACCAGCACACCACGCACACTGCCTGCTGGGGACGGCAGAGCTAAGCCTGTGGGCGTCTGCGCTCGCTCTCTTTCTGAGAATTCACTGTACTTTTATATTTTATACTCTGCAAGATCCTGGAGGCTGCAGGCAAAGAGTTCAAAGGTAATGTACATTTTTGATGTCCCTGCTTCAAAAGTAATTGCTCTTATGCTCTTCCAGACAGACGACAAACCTTAGTAACAGACTGTCATAAACTAAGTTTTAACCCTCGAAAAAAAGCGGTGCCGACCTTCCACATTTGCTCAGAATCATCCTCACCAGACTTTTTCTTACACAAACATTGGAAATAAAGTGGTAAAATGTCAACAGTCCCTAGGCGGGAAAACTTCCCATTTTCTACTTCAGTCCTTATTTACCGAAGGATTAAAATGCTCCAGCCCCAGGGGCCCCGACTCCACCACTGGCCACAGTCTTGAGCTGGAGGCCCAGGGTGCACCTCCTTTCCTAACTCCAGGCCCGGTGACCCAGCAACCGGCTCTGAGAACCACCGCCTGCATCCCCTCCGACCTCCCGGCTGGCTGCCAAATTCCCATCACCAGCTAGTATTTATTTTTGCTACAAGGAAGCGCAACACGCACCCTCAGAGCCGGGACAGCTGCTGCGCGCTGTCGCAACGTGCTAAGTGGCTGTGTAACGAGTGTAGTGGAAACTGAGCTGGTGGCCTGGGAAGATGGCCTACGTCTTGGGGGGAGTGGAGATGCGAAAGCGAGGCCAAGGCAGTTTACCCGAACGGGACGCCGGAGCAGGTGATGGCAGAGATTTCAGAGACGCTGGAGAGATGCAAGCGTTGCCGGGATGGAAGACCCTTGGGCTGAGTTTTAATCTCTTCAAGGCTGTCTCCGAAAGTATGCCTCGACCGTGGAAAGGTGAAGCATACAGAATGAGGACAGGTGGGCAAAGTCCATCCCAAGAAGGACAGGCGTGATACGGCATTTCACAAGTGCTGTATCGACCCAGTTTTCAAGTCACGGCTCGCAACCCTCAAGTTCCCTTCTTGGGCAGTTTGCCAAGCCCCACTCCAAGCACTCCCCTTCCGGGACTCCTACACTCCAGCCGGGAACAACCCCCAGGCCCCGGAGCCCCTGAAATTATTTAAATTAGCCAATCCAGCAAAAGCCTGCAAAACCTAGCTAACTGCCCTCCTGCCGGACAGAAGATGCCTTCCACGGCTCAGCTGCAGTCACCCTGTCCCCAGGGTGAAGCCCCCTCACGGCCGCCACACGATCTGCGAGACTGTTCTAGCATTCAGATTTCCCTGTTTGTCTGGCTCCTTGGCTTCTGTGACAAAAGTTCAGTTTTGTCTTCGTGTATCTGCAGGATCATCTTCTGCCCCACCAGTCGCAGGTGAACAAGGAAGTACCTTCCTCCACCCAGAGGGGAGCAGCGTGCTCCGAGCAGCCGAGAGGCCAGCCCGGGCCACAGTTCCCTGGTGAGGAGCTGATCTGACCTTGCTTTGCAGAAGCTCTGGTCTCCACGCACAGGCCCAGAGCTCCCAATGTTTTAGGAATAAATGCGGCTCCCACACCCGGAGGCCCTCGTCCATACGCCAGGCTCTGTGCAGAGTGCTTCCGCATCACCGCCTCCTACCCCCGACCTGACGTCCCCAGTGCCATGGTCCCTGGTCCTCAGTTGAGGAAACTGGAGCGCAGAGAGGATAATAACTGGCTGCAGGAAATGCAGGTTTCGATATTTATCTGTTGACATCATCATCTTGGCTGTACGGAGCATTTTTTAATTCCTAGTCCCACCCATATGCATTTTCCCAGCAAATACGTACATGAATCCAGCAAAGGTGAGGTAAGAAGGGCTGGGTTATCACCCCATTTGACGGATAAGGAAACCGAGGCTTAGAAAGGTTACGCAGAGCCCCCGGACCGCTTACCAGCGAGCCGCAAAGCAAGATTGTCAGAAACGCGTGTCTAACTATCAAGAAGGGGAAAGACGGATGAAAAAGAGATAGCTGCTGAATGATGAAAGAAAGAAAGAACCAGAAGAGACAAGGCCTGGAGCTGCCCCCACTCCCACCTCCATCACATGCACACTTTCTTTTTTACCCTTGACCCCATTTTGTTGAGACAATGGCTACTTCCTCCAAAGCCCTCGAACCCAAGTGGACATCTGCCTAGAGGGGCCAATGGACACCATCGCTTGTGTGACAGAATCCGAGTGGTTGGGGACCCTGCTGTGGATAGGTGCACAGCGACTCTGCCGTTAGGAGGGGCCTTCCGGCTCACCGATGTTTAGGAAAGATCTTTCTTCCAAAAACAAAAGGCGCCGTGGAGCACACAGTCCATGATATGTATTCCAGCCCATGTCTGGTAAACTCTCGGATGGTGGCAGCAAGGCAGGGTCAGCCGGGTTCTATTAGCTCAATTAATGAGGAGTAAGATGAGGCTAACATCCCACTCGTTGGGCGGCTCGGCACAGGGCTGGAGTAATGGAGTTATTAACCTCAGGCAGCCACTGAATTTTGCTGCTGATTCCGGCTCCATTTCCTAGTTCAGGCCTCCATTAATGGGCTGTTTATTATCCCTAATCCACATAAGGATCAGCTGCAGAAATATGAGAGCTTCCTGGAAGGACCAAGTGATAATAAAAAAGAGAGAGCGAGAAAGAGAGAGAGGAGAGGCGAGAAACCCTCTCGTTGCGCATTTTAATTTTTCTTTGGTCCAACTGCTGCTCTCTTAAGAGATTATAACATCCTTTTCACTTTGGCACACATCAGAAATGGTGAAGCCATTCTCTGAGGGTTTCGCTGTGTTGTCCTCCAGAACACAGTGTCATGTGCAACTAAAAAATAATAAGCTTTTAAATTAAATTAGAGAGCTCTGGCATATTAACTATATACCAGTTCAGTTTTTACTTTCATAACATACCATGATTCTCCATTGTTTACATTCAACATAGCTGAACCCAAGAAATCAAACCAGCATTCAGCAGAATAATTTATCAACAATGTGAAACGCTCTGATCACAATTTTCCAGTTTGCCTGGAACCACGGGGCCCTTCCAGACAAAAGGGTGATTTTTGTCTTTGTCTATTTCAGGGCCACCCTCTCATCCCACATGCCGCCTGGTGAATGAGGAGCTACCTTCCCCAATTCCAACCAACGGGCGTCTTTAAAATGTCTTCTGTAGGTAAGAAAAGCAAGCCGATTGTGACTAGAGGGAAAATATTTTGAGTAGAAATGAGTTATTTGTACCAGCCCACAGTGAGTAGATACAGCAATCACTCTCTCATGGTCGTCCTTCAGAGTGTAACAGTATTTGCCATTTTAGCCTCTTTTTTTTTTTTTTTTGCGATACGTGGGCCTCTCACTGCTGTGGCCTCTCCCGCTGCGGAGCACAGGCTCCAGACGCACAGGCTCAGCGGCCATGGCTCACGGGCCCAGCCGCTCCGCGGCACGTGGGATCTTCCCGGACCGCGGCACGAACCCGTGTCCCCTGCATCGGCAGGCGGACTCTCAACCACTGTGCCACCAGGGAAGCCCCATTTTAGCCTCTTTTTGTGTAATAGGAATTGAAAAGCACATGGGTGACGATCATAATAAATGTTTCCATGCTTCTTAAAGTGTAGGCAAATCAGTAGCTCACCTATTTAGGGCATGGAGTGTGTAATTTATTTTGTGAGAAC
The DNA here is from genome assembly GCF_005190385.1 of Monodon monoceros. Lineage (NCBI taxonomy): Eukaryota > Metazoa > Chordata > Mammalia > Artiodactyla > Monodontidae > Monodon > Monodon monoceros. The sequence goes on from NW_021703782.1 coordinate 109,535,472, forward strand.
AGGAGAGAAAACTATATCCTACACTTTGAATGAGAGTCTGTCCTCCCAGAAAGAGCTGTGGGAGGGATACTCGGAGCCAGCTCATAGAGCCCCCTGCATCCACGGCACTTGCCAATTATAAATCACACGCACACATATTCCACTCACTCTCCAGAGCACTGGTGCTGTCAGGTTAAAAGGGTAGAGGTTATTGCTCCATTTGACAGACAGGAAAACTGAGGCCAACTGTAGTTTTTTTCAAGCCAGCAAGCCAGGGGGCAGGGATAGACGCTCATCGCATTGCAGAAAGGGCACGATGGAGCCGTTCAGAGCAAAGAGCTGGGGTCCCGGTTGGTCTCCTCCACGTGGCCTGGGGCAAGGGACACGGCTCCTCTGAGCCCACATGCCTTTTACCGAACCAACCTACTTTATGGGGCTACTGAATGGATTAAAGGAGATGCACAGCAGGCACACAATTGGCACTCAGTAGACACCAGATATCACTGTCACCATTCTGGTTGTCAGGGTGATGATGAGGGTCCGAGATGAGGGGGCAGGACCGGGAAGGGGAGAAGTGTCCTCAGGGACGAACAAGGCAGGACCCCTGCAGAGCAGAGTCAGAAACTGGATGCGAAGATGCGGAGGGGAGAGGAGGAGAGCAAGGGACCCAGCAGCAGCCGCCTGGTCTGAACATTCTGGGCCACCTCCGACCACTAAGCGGAGGCTTGTTTCGAGGGTCTGGCCCAGGAGATATGAAAGCTTTCAGACCCACGTGTCTGAGGGGCCAGGCTTGCACCGGGCAGGCTCCGCTTGGGTGTGGGAGTCCCAGCTCCTCCAGGCTGGGAGTTCACATCAGCCAGCCTGGGTCCCTTCAGCAGCTCTGCTCTCCGGTTCCCTGGGGGAAAGGGCTATGCTTTTAGCAAGAGCCAACAAGACACCCAGCACCAACTGGGATCCAAGTGCAATGAGAGGAGACCTGTCACTGCTTTCCCAGGGACAACCGAACCCCTCTGGGCTCCCACAGTTATGTGGGACACACAACTGTCTAGTTTAAGAAATAACAATAAACAGGGGCTTCCCTGGTGGCGCAGTGGTTGAGAGTCCGCCTGCCGATGCAGGGGACACGGGTTCGTGCCCCGGTCCGGGAAGATCCCACATGCCGCGGAGCGGCTGGGCCCGTGAGCCATGGCCGCCGAGCCTGCGCGTCCGGAGCCTGTGCTCCGCAACGGGAGAGGCCACAACAGTGACAGGCCCACGTACCGCAAAAAAAAAAAAAAAAAAAAAGAAATAATAAAAAATTAAAACCCACCACACTCGAAAAGGAACCTATACAGCAGTTGCCAGTTTGCACAAAACAACCTGGGACACAACAAGCTAATCGAAAATACCTTCCTTGGGCGATTTCTTCATAGCCCCAAATTTAGTCCAATGGAGAAGAGAAAGAGAGAAATACCAAAGAAAACAGCAATAATAAAATCTCTGCTACCATTCTGCTGAATTCTATTGCCACTGACTCAGCGAGGGTCCCCTCTTTTACCCTCTTTCCAGGGATTTCTGAGAGACGCAGCAGCAGCTCTGACCTGGGACCTTGCAGTTGGACGTGACCCGGACCTTGCCCGCTGGGCCTGCAGCGGTACAGCCCGGGGGCCGGGGGAAGAGGTTCAAGGCATGGCCCGCCCCGCCCCCTCCTCACAGCATCAAGGTGAGGCAGGATGCAAAGGAAAAAAAAAAACAAACAGAAAACCACCAGTCTGTCTGATACACTGCAAACTTCCCGACATCAATCAGAATCCTATACTCCCTCTCCATAGTAAACATTAATTTTAAAAGGAAATACCGTGCTACAAACTTGCAGCATGAAATGAATTATTTTATAGCCAGGCAGGGGGCAGGTTTCTGGATGGAGCCTTGGACACTTCTTTCTTTGTTTCTTTCTTCTTTCTTCTTCTTCTTCTATTTTTTTTTTTTTTTTACTATTATTATTACATTTTAACAAACTTTATAGCCCATTTTATTTGTTCTCAAATAACTTTTTCTCCATCTTTGTGACACATCAATTACTTGGTTTGTTTCCCTCACTGTGGGATGTTGGAACCAGGAGTTGGATACTGCTCAGCGGAACATAATTTAGTATTATGTGCCATGGGTTTATGAGGCAGAAGTGAAACAAAACGTGGCATTTGAACACTATCCATTTATTAGCTCTAAGAAGAGACTCGTATTTGACAAGGAGACAATAACTTTGTTCCCTGATAAGCCAGAGGGGTCTCTTTCTGTGTCCAATACAGAGTAGCTTACCCTTCCCCAATAACTCTATTTACTAGTATGAATATATTTTAATAGTAAAATTGATAGATATGTAAATTTATTTTAATCTAATTTCATTGAATCCTCCTAAAAACAAAAAGAGCCTTTGTAGACTGTTTTCATATCTGAATTATAGATTTCTGTATCGTATTCCCAGATTGATTTCTAGGCTATAATTCTGTCAAGATTTCCTCCTGGTGTCAAAAACTGCAGCACCGCAGCTAGAGTGCTTTATAATTGGCATCACAACCGAACCAGAATTACAGCCCTGATACTCATCCCAGTGCTAGGTGGGTTCATTTTAGAATGTTTCTCTCTTCCTTAGCCTATATCTGGACTTGAAGGTTCATGGCTAAAATTACTTTCTGAATTAACCATAAAAAAATGCTTAATGGCAAGCTAAGGTGGAGGAAATGGATTGGTCAGAGATGACAAAGAGGAGGAGAAAATACACCCTCAGTGACGGGAGAGAGATACAGAAGGATGACTGAACAGTTTACGTTGTAAACAAATATCTTTTTTATTTCTCTGCTTGTCCTCTGCCTTAGGGTCAAATAAATTAAATTGGCATTATTTACTAAGTCTTTAGAAACTGCTTTTTACTTCGTGGTGAACGGGGAAGTATTTCCTTGCAAGCCTGCCCAAAATCAAAGAGGTTCTTGAATAATCTTCCCTGCGATGCTTTTAATAAACACCGTGTCCTCCCCTTGTTGGTCGTGCAGTCCTGGCATGGTGCACAGGGTTGGTAAATAAAACGGGCGTTCTTCCCCTCGGGGTTCAGAAAAATGAGCACTAGGTTCCCTCCCTATGTCTTGCCAATGACCCGCCCCCAGTCTTCTTTTAAGTGACTGTTTTTGCATTTTCCCTGATGCCTTTCATCTTCAGGTAGATGAGTTTACTCAGAAGCTAATTATTGACACCAAAGTCTGTTCCATCCCCAGCAAACGGAGGGTGGAAACTTCGCCTCATAGCACTGTGGTCCCCTGGAAATTCCCGGTCAACACAGATGGAAAGACAGGATGCTCAGGCTGCCTGCTGCCCTAGAACCAAACAGACCTTTCAGTCTTCTAGGAGGAAGCTCTCCAGACCCAACTCCAAGGATATAATTAAGACAGAATTGAGGAGAATCCAACCGTGAGGGACAGAATAATGCCCCCCACCAAGAGGTCCACCTCCTAACCCCCAGAATCTGTGAATATGTTACTTCACATGGAAAAGGGGATCTGCACATGAGATTACATTAAGGACGTTGATAGGTAAGATTATCTGGGTGGACCCAATCCAATCACACGAGTCCTTAAAATCTGAGAACTGTTCCCAGCTCTGGTCAGAGGGAGATGTGGCCACAGAAGAAGACCAAGTGTTGCAACACTGCTGTCTTTGAACACAGAGGAAGGGGGCAGTGATCCAAGGACTGGGGGCAATCTCTAGAAGCTGAAAAGGTGAGGAAATGTACTCTTCCTAGAGCCTCCAGAAAGGAACGCAGCCTGTCTGACGTATTGATGTTAGCCTTACAGAACTGTAAGACAATAAATGTGTACTGTTTAAGCCACTGAGTTTGTGGTAATTTGTTACAACAGTCAGAGGAAACGAATTTTCTGTCTATTTTCTAAAACCAACTCATGCTATTCTTAGACAAACCACAGAGCTATTCAAAGACACGTGATTTGCAAAATATACCCACCTTGGGACTCAGGTATAGACATTGCTAAATAAGCGTCCTAAAAGTTAAAAGAGAGAGAGAGAGAGAGGGAGAGAGAGAGACATAGACAATGAATACCCTTTGGAAGAAGAAGTACTCTAGGAAACAGCAGAACATTTTAGATAAAACCTTATCAATGTGCTCAAAATAATTTAGAGAGAACAGACTCTGTAATACAAGAAATCAAAGAAAAGAGGATGAGATAAAATTTAAAAGGAGATGAAAGAAAACTGACAACGTTAAGGGAAAAAACTAAGGGAAACGTAAAAGCATTATAGAAATGAAAAATAAATTAGAAGCAACAAGAAATAAATATGATAAAAAATAAAGTTATCATGAAGGACAGATGTGAAAAATAATACAGAAGAGGGCTTCCCTGGTGGCGCAGTGGTTGAGAGTCCGCCTGCTGATGCAGGGGACGCGGGTTCGTGCCCCGGTCCGGGAAGATCCCACATGCCGCGGAGCGGCTGGGCCCGTGAGCCATGGCCGCTGAGCCTGTGCGTCCGGAGCCTGTGCTCCGCAACGGGAGAGGCCACAACAGTGAGAGGCCCGTGTAGTGCAAAAAAAAAAAAAAAAAAAAAAACAGAAAAGAAAAGGAAAAGATAAAAGCTGCTAGAAAGAAATTGTAATTATGGAAACAGATAATAAATATGCAGCATGGACGTAATTGGTCTTCCTGAATAAGAACAAGTGAACGAACCAGAAAAATATTAATATATGTACTGGAAGAAAATTCTCCTGAAATAATGGAAATGGAAAGGATTCATAATATTCCAGAGAAAAGTAATAAAGAGAACCAAGACTGAGGCATGGCCTAGTGAATGTAAATGAACTGAGAGACAGAGCATCCAGACATAAGAAGTACGTTACCTATAATGGAAAAAAATCTCACTGGCCTCAGACATTACTGCAAGCCCACAGGTGTCAGAGCACAGTATAGAAACGGTACAGGATGCTCAGGGGTAAGAAATGTGATGGGAGAATTTTTTACCTTGCTAGATGCTGTTTACAGATGAAGCTAACAGAAGGACATTCTCACATGTGCAAGAATTTAGGAAGTTTAGCATGTCTGTACCCTTGCTGAAAATGACTCAAAGACATAATCCATTCAAATGAACAATGAGTCAAAACTGATAAGTAGAGAGGTTGAATCATGTAAACAGCTGGCGTTGAAATCTGAATCCAGTTGAAGAGAGAATGAAAACTTCACAAGTACAGTAATACAGCTAAAAACAGAATGTAATTGTTATATTTCTAGAAAGAAAAGCTTAGCTATCTTAAAAATAATAATCTGTGTATAACAGACTGAGGCCAAAAAATTTCAGAATGTGTCTGTCCCTCCCCACCCCCAGCCCCAGCCTGCCAGAAATGGAGAGTTGATGGGGGAGGGGAATGAGGAGGTGGTACATATGGGAGCATTTTTTCTTTCATCTTTCACTGACAGAGTCAAAATATTCTGTTTCATTTCAGAACTGACAAATTGAGAAATACAAGTTTAATCAAACCATCTTGACAAGAGTAGTAGAACTAGAAACAGCTTATCTTCGAAACCAACTTGGGGGGAGAGGAGAGAAGCCAACAATAGCAATAATAAAACAAAAAGAAAGGGCTTCCCTGGTGGCGCAGTGGTTAAGAATCCACCTGCCAACGCAGGGGACATGGGTTCGAGCCCTGGTCCGGGAAGATCCCACATGCCGCGGAGTGACTAAGCCCATGCGCCACAACTACTGAGCCCACGAGCCACAACTACTGAAGCCCGTGCGCCTGGAGCCCGTGCTCTGCAGCAAGAGAAGCCACCGCAATGAGAAATGCACGCACCACAATGAAGAGTAGCCCCCGCTCGCCACAACTAGAGAAAGCCTGCGCTCAGCAACGAAGACCCAACGCAGCCAAAAACAGAAATAAATAAATAAATTTATAAAATAAAAAGGAAAACACAGACCATTAAAAAAAGATGGGAAACAAAGGAAACCATGATGAAGCATAAAATAAAGTGATGAAAGTAAAAAATAAGTGGGATAAATTCAACTGTTCAAAGGAAGAGACAAGCAGGTTGAATAAAAAATGTTAAACCCAATTTCATCCTGCCTTACGTGACAACTCAAAATAAAGGAAGCAAAGTAACTGAAGGTAAGAGACACGCAAATGCAACAAAGCAATCAAGGGTTGAGTTCCGGGTAGAAATGGCGCGTTGAAACACGCATCACATTCTGTTTCCTCCCCAAACCCGACAGAAGATTGACGGGAAAGGGATTCTGAAAACCTACAGCAACGACAGGGAGAACAGCGGAAGGGAAGGCAACTAAACAAGTGTTTTTGAGGCTGGAAGGCAGCTGGACCTGTGACAACAAGCAACAGAGACGTCAGCAAGCCAAATCCCGAGTCAGCAGCAGGAAAAGCTGAGAACAAACCCAGAGTCCTCACCGGCAAATCCTCAAAAGACTCAGGCAGAGGTACTGAAACGGAGCAGGGCCCTGTGGTCCTTCCCTCCCATGTCCTCCACCTGCCTTTTGTCTGTGGAAAAACTTTAGCCAACGAGTACGTTTAATCAGAGAAAACGCAGAGGCAAAGAAAACAGTCAAACAAATAATCATAGTTTAGTCATTATGCAGAGTTAAGGACCTTTAGTTCCTCCTCAGGGACTATGGATAATATTCTGAGCCGTATCCTGTGAACCGTCTCCTAGATACTGAAACCCCACCAGGTGGAAGAAGTTACCTACGTGATGACCAGGCTGTAGCCATGACATAAGCTGCCGCAATTCTGAGAACTGGCCTCAAGGAAATGGGAACAAACCGACCCTGGAACTGAAGGCTGACTGTACCTAAAGCAGTCAAGATGACGCTGGTCAGAGCATCGCAGGACCAGTTTCAAGGTGAGTGTCAGAGCTGACTGTGCTGTTGCTGCATGTAGCGCCCTCCCTCCGTCTACAAAAGCTCTTGGCCCCTGACTGTCAGTAGGGGGGAGTCAGCCTTTGGACAGGAGTCCCCCCCCCTCCCCCCTTGGGTTGCCAGCATTGGAAATAAAGCAAACTTTCCTTTCCACCGAACTTGCCTCTTTATTGGCTTTTGAGCAGCAAGCAGCACCCGTAACAGTCCACTCGGAAACTGGATGGCTAAAATAAGGACGATTGGTTGAACTTGCTTAAGGAGAGACTAAGCCCCAGATGCCCTCCTCACTCCACCCAGCTGAGTGAATCAATCCTCCTCCACTTCGGTAGAAATGGGAGGTTTATTCTCTCGAGAGGATATCATACAGGCTCCTTGGACTTGAAGAATGCTGAGCACAGTTCACAGTCTGAGTCTGTACCAAAATTAGGGGAATTAGGTTAAAAAAAATATATGCACATGGCGTGCAGTGTGTGAGACCTCTGCCCACCTTCTCCCAGTCTCCACTGTCCTGCTTCTCCCTCGGGCCCCAGACCTTTACCCTCCAGCAGGAGATTGGGTGAGTCCTCTCTGAGGAATCTGACATCTCCAGAGGAGAAGACTTAAAGATGTTGAGTTGGCGGGAGGATTCTGCACGAAAGGCCCCAATAGTTCATCTTACACTGAAGTCAAATTCTATGAGCTCCATCTATGCCCTCAAAGCTCCCAAATAGTTTTTTAGTTTCCCGTTCTTACATGTGAGCAAACAACCAAGGGTAACGCAACATCTTTCTACTGAGAAACAATGAGACCAAGACAAACAAAAACTCAGTAGGAACAGACTATGCAGGAGGGGAGAAAACCTCTCCTCATTACCCTCCTGCAAAAACAAGCTTGCCATTAACATCTTCAAGAGATTTAAAAAAAAATCCATGAAATAAGATCAAGAAGCTATAAAAGTAATACTCAGATGACAAAAAAAGACCTCTTGAATGTTATAAAAGTAAACACTGCAGCAGAAGTTAGAAATTCAGTAAAAGGGTTGAAAGAGAAAGTTGAGGAAACCTCCTAGAAAGTAGAGCAAAACAAAACAAAGGCAAACCACACACATATACAAACACAAAACCAACAAAAGATATAGGATAAAGAGAGAAAAGTGTTTGTTTTTTTTTTAATTTACAAGGCCAGTCCAGGAGATCTAACACCCAAATAGCGGGTTCCAGGGAAAACAGAAAAAAAATAGAGAAAAATCAACAAAATAATTCAAGAGAATTTCCCAGAACTGAAGGACATGGGTTTTCACATTAATTTTTGGCCCGATGGAGTAAATGAGACCCAGACAAAAGAAATAAATGAAATTTCAGTGTGAACTTCTTCAGTCTGGAGCACACGTGATGAGGGTGTAACAGCCTACTGTTGTCAAACCATCTTTTTAACTTGAGAAGCAACTGGAAGGTATGCTACACTAAAACAAGAGAGCATGTGAGAAAGAGGAAGATGTGTGATTCAGGAAACAGGGACTCCAACTCAGAAGACAGGCCAAGGGAAGCCCTCTAATCACAGCGCAGAAAAGTCCTGGAACAGCCCTGCAGTAAACCTAGAGAAAAAGCAGTCCAAACAAGAAAGGAACGGGAGTAAATAAGAAAAACCTGGAACTCAGAGTTTACGTAATATGATGGACTTTGTGGACTATTGTTCTGAGGGGCTATTATAAGCTGTAGGAATAAGTAGCAAATAGATACAAAGAAAACTAGGCAAGTGAAGAAACAAGGTGATTATTAACGTAAGGAAAAACAAAACGAGAAGAGAAAGGCAAAACAGACAAAAAGGACATAAAAGACCTCCTTCCAGCTGAGTTAGCTCTCCGAGAGCAGGTTTTCTGGAAATTACACTCACAACTTTGTGCTTATATCTGATTGGCCAGAACTTAGTCCTGTGGTTCTACAGAGCTGTAAAGGAGGCTGGAAAATGGGGTCTTTCATTTCAGCCGCCAACGCGCTCTACTGAAAACTGATGTTTCGTTACTGAGGAGGAAAGGGAAAATTCATGTTGGAGGAGACAAGTAACGGTCCTGTCACAGACAGTTGCTTTCCTCAAGATGGCACTGCACAATGAACACACAGCTGACAAAAACCTTTATGAACTACATAACATGGCACCAAAACATATAAAGCAAAAACTACAGGAAACACAAAATCAAATCACTAATAAGCTACCTCTCCCCCAAAGGGCCAGCTCCAAGGAACAGTTAGTGTTTTAAAAACTATTCCAGATACGGAGGAAGAATGAAAACCTATGAAATGATCACATCCTTGATACTATAAGCCTGACAAAGGACAAAAAAAAAAAAAAAGGAAAAATTCAGACCCATATTATATATGCATATTAATGCAAAAAATCTAAGTAAAAATGTAGCCAATACCATCCAACGGTATATTAGTTTCCCATTGCTACTATAACAAATTACCACAAATTTAGTTGATTTAAAAAGTTCAAACTTATTATACTACTGTTCTGTAGGTCAGAAGTCTGGTACAGGCCTAACTGCACTAAAGATCCAGGTCACCCAGGATGACCTCCCTACTTTAAAGCCAACTGATCAGTTACCTTAATTACACCTGCAAAGTTCCTTTTGCCATGTAATATAACATTCACTGGCATGACATGGCAGGGAGGGGGACTGCTCAGTTTTGATGGGGAATCAAAACTGTACCTGCCACAAGCAATATATTGAAAGAATAACACACCAAGACCAAGTGACAGTCATTCTAGGAATGAAAGGCTGACTTATTATTAGAAAACCTGCTAACATAATTCATTATATTCATACCTCAAAAAGGGGGAAAAAAAACCACATTTGTCTTAGAAGATGCTAAAAAGGCCTTTGAATAATATTCAGCATCAACTCCAGATATTTTAAATTCTAAGAGCTATACTTCTTTAACTTGATAAAAACTGTATATACCTCAAATGACAGTAGTGCCTTAGTGGTAGAATGCAGGACAGTCCTTCAGGTCAGGGGAAAAAAAAAACACCTGTCCATCATGCCTCAGTTCCGGAAGTACTGCCCAATGTAATTAGACCAAAGAGTAAAATGATAAACATAAATATTGGAAAGGAAGAGGCAAAAGGATAAATATTTGTAGATGTGACATGATCACCACCCTGAAAAGCCCAAGGGAATCAACTGAAAAACTATCAGAAGCAGTAAGAAAGTTCTAGTAAGGAAGCTGGAGTATAAAGCAAATAAGAAAAATCAATATCTTTCTTCTACTCCTGAGAAATCCAGTTAGAAAATACAATGGGTGAAAATACCCTCTTATCACGACACCACCAAGAAGAACAACAGGTAATACAATACCTAGAAATGCACTTAAGATGAAAAGCATGGGCCCCGTAAAGTGTCGGTCGTTTCACGAAGGGCCAAAGAGAGGACAGGGCCATAGACTGCAACAGACCAGGTGATAAACCTAATGCAATTCTAGTTAAAATGTCAATGGCAGGGACTTCCCTGGTGGTCCAGTGGGTAAGACTTCTCGCTCCCCATGCAGGGGGCCCGGGTTCGATCCCTGCTCGGGGAGCTAGATCCCGCGTGCATGCCGCAACTACGAGTTTACATGCTGAAACGAAGATCCCACGTGCCGCAACTAAGACCCGGCGCAGCTAAAATAAATAAATAAATAAATAAAATATTTTTAAAAAGTCAATGGCGGTTCAGGATCAAATTATCATGGTACTCATTTGGAATAACAAACGGATAAAATAGACAATAAAGAAGAGTAATGAAAGGGCTTTGTCCTGCACTGACTTGAAATACATGATAAAACTAAAGTAGTTAAACAGTGTGGTACGACTGCAGAAATAGACTTGTGGGAAACAATAGAAAGTTTAGAAGTACAACCGAGCGTACTGAGAGACTGTATTTACGAGCAGACGGTGTTCAGACCATATATAAATACCTATCCCCTGCAGCCACCAGCCCAGGACCCAGTCACCATCTCTGCAGCAATCAGCCCCCAACAGCCAGGACTTGATCAGTAACTAACAGTTTCCCTAATTTTGCCACCATTTCCAATTTAGAACCAAATGAGAGAAAGCTGAATATGTTCCCCTAACCGAGCACATAGGACACCCTGCTTCCAGCTGGCCGCCCCCAGCTTCCCCAGGCCCACAGCCTCGCTCAGGGAAGCCCTGAAGCCTCACCTTTCCCAGTAGAAGGCTCTCCCTCCCCTCTGCCTGCCTTTGAGATCCGGCCAACTCCCTTTGCTATATACAGCAAGCTGTGGCTAAACAGCCTTTGCTTTTTTCATTTAGGAGGTCTTTGTTTATTTCCACAATATCTACTGTGGCCGGGTGCCCTCAAGTTCAAGTGAGTGGGAGAAGGACAGAGTATTCAACAATATTCAACATTTGAGGGGGAAAAAAAAGAGATCTGTACTGCATACCCACATCAAAATAAGTATCAGACACATCAAAGAACCAAATGTAAAAAAGGAAGTTGTGAAAACAGTAGAAGGAAACATGGATTGCTCGGCACCACCATCCCATGAGGAAGGCCAGACTGGTTGATGCGTGTTATCATTCACAGGTGAGACGCTCAGGTCCAGCAAGGCGAGCGGCAGAGCCAGGATCTGAACCCAAGCATGACTCCCAGCTCCCAGCGTAAAAGGGACGAGTGGGTGGGAATGGGAATGACTAAGAGACACTCCCCTTCCAGAACGTGGTAAGGCTCCGGCAAGCTGCCAGCAGTCAGCCGGATCTGGACAGACAGTGCCTGGTGGTGGGGACCTTCCTGGGAGGCGGCGTGGCCAGGGCCGAGGCCCCACCGGAAGCGGACTGCTCACCTGTTGGGCTTGTAGCCCATGCTATCCATCAAGCACGCCTGGTCCCTGTCTCGCGGGAAGCCGTGCAGCACCCAGCCTCTCTCAGCGCAGTCCTGCTGGTCCAGGAGCTGCCTCAGCACCTTCATGATGATGTAGCTGGGGCCTGCAGAGAAAGGAAGACAGCTGGTCACTCTGCCGCCCTGGCCACCTCTCCTGACCCAACAGGAAGGGGAGGGAGCCTCCGCGGCCATGGCCCACGGCCTTCCTAACTTTATTTGACCCTGATTTGAACAGGTGAAGAGGCCGTTTTAGGTGGACAGGGCTGTGGGTGCCCGTTTCCCAGGACCCTCCGAGGTCCTAGCAATGGGAGGAACATGGCCACCCAAGAAGGGAAAAAAGCACTGGGTGACCTTGAGCTTGAGCTTGAGTTTTCCCTGACTTTGACAGGATATATGCCCATCGGCCGCCAGGGTAGCTCCCAGCCCTCCAGTGATATGTGGGCATCCCTCCCCGATCCCCCTGCAACCGCAGGGATCCAGTTTTTGCAGCAAAAAGACTTTTCACAGAAGCATACCAATCCCCAGTGGAAGGTCTGGTTTTCCTCCAGTGGGATGGCAATGGTTTCCCCGAGGCTCTCTGCTAATTCGGGATACACAAGCAACCCCCTTCTTTTCCCCTTGCCCCAGTTCTCACCTCCTTGATGTTCAGAATCAAATCTCTCTCAAGAATCACAGCTCTAGTTATAACCAGAGACTGAAATCAAGTCTCAAGGAGATTTTGAGAAGCCTCTTGTTTACATTACTGCAATTGACATTTTCCTGAAATTTATACCTCTCTTCTCAGATTCATTAAAAGGCCTATGTTGCTAATGTACTGCGTTCTAGCAATTTGCACTGCATTTCCTGCACTTTGCATTCATTTTCCCAGAGATACTTGGTAAATATTACCATTGTTTGCTATGAATGTGGGCCCCCCCCCACAACGAGCTGGTTTCCTGGAGCTGCAGTGACAGGGCGGCTCAGCAGCCTTTCTGGAGATACCCCGTTCCCTCCGTGAGTCAGCCAAGTGGCCCTAACGCACATGCCAAAGGCCCCCGGCTGACAGCCAGGTGAACGTGGCGGTGAGAGATTCAGAAAAATTACTGCTTTCCTCCACGGCTGTGACATGCCTGGTTACTGCCCTGCGGCCAAAGAACTATAAACCTCATCTAAGTCATTTGCATTTCCCTGATTTTGTTCTTTCTTACATCTTTCAGCCTTTCTTCCCCAGTCCCTAGGAAAGAGCAGGAAAGGGATTTTGCTCTAATGAGAAGATTTGGCTGAGACAGATCAGTGAGAAGTTGATACAGCTAATCCCATCCCTTCCCTGCTTAAACCTGCCATGGCTCCCCAATGCTGTGGGGATAAGAGCAGTACCCTTCCCCCTGGTCAACAGGGCCCTGCAGGACCCAAGTCCTGCCTCCCCTCCCTGTGAATCTCCCCCAGCTCTTCGCCTCCCCTTGAATGTGCCGGTCCCTCCATCCAGAGCATCCTTCCCTCATGCCTTGCCCGGGGCCAGGCCCCAGAGGAAAGTCCGCTCCCTGGACGGCCCGTCGCTGGGTTAGCACCTGTGCTTCTTCACCTTCACTTGCCACCCCTGTTATTAACTCTCTGGTTAATTCTTTGTGTAACGCTGCCTCTCACGAGGACAAAGGACCATGCCCACCTCGCTCTTCCATGATTAACACAGTGCCTGTCAGATAGGAGGCATGGAGTAAATAGACAGGAGCCCTCCCTTTTCAAAGCTGCACTGCAACTAAACAAAGATGTTAAAACCAACTCGACCAGGCTTTGGGGAGCTCAGAAGAAGAGAGGAAGGGAAGGAGCTGGGCTGGAGGCACACACGAATGCGGGGGCTGGTCTCAGCCCTGCCCTTAGGTGCCAACCAACCTCCCCTCGGTCAGGCAGGCTCTCCCAGTCTGTTTCCTCAACCACCAAAGAGGATGCCGGGACCTCTCACCACAGGATCAACACGACGCACAGCTCCAGGCATGTGGGAGATGGCACTCAGAGATGGGGGCTGGTACTTTCCAGTTTGGGAGATGTATGTCAGGAAACAATGTTTCATGAATATGCTCATGTTTTCCCCAAGGTCAAGGTCACGGTGTGCTGAGTTGGCGCCTGGGATAAAGGATGGTTGACTTCAAACAAGCCTGGGCAGTTAAAGATGGAGAGACTTAGGGCTTCCCTGGTGGCGCAGTGGTTGAGAGTCCGCCTGCCGATGCAGGGGACACGGGTTCGTGCCCCAGTCCGGGAAGATCCCACATGCCGCGGAGCGGCTGGGCCCGTTAGCCATGGCCGCTGAGCCTGCGCGTCCGGAGCCTGTGCTCCGCGACGGGAGAGGCCACAACAGTGAGAGCCCCGCGTACCGCAAAAAAAAAAAAAAAAAAAAAAAAAAAGACGGAGAGACTTAGGGACCTCTGTCCTGAATCCTCTGTTCGTATTCCGGGGGTAGTAAACCTACTGATCCCCCTGCCTCCACTCCCCAGGGGCTGTTTACATTCAGGGCAGCGGCGGGGAGGACAGAGGGGCAGCTGTCACAGCTTCGGCTCGTCCACCCTGTGCCCCCCTCCCCGCGCACGCAGGGCCCACCGGCTCCCACCGGCGGCCCCTGTGAGGAGTCAGGGTGCGGGGAGCCAGCACTAAGGCTACTGTGTGAATAAATAATGGGTCTTTTCTCTGATCCAGAAACCTCATGTTTTCTGTCAAGAGAAATACAGATTAAAGACAATGTGTGTTAAGAATCTGCCATAGAGCTCTCCAATCCAGGTCTACCCCTAAATATGTACAGATATTCTCAGTGAAATAGTAACTAACACAAAAGCAAGCCTATCCCAGGGATCCGTCCAATGGAGCGTTATGGAGCATCTGTGCTGTGTCCAGGGACAAGGGCTTGACGCTGCCACACACACAGCAAACAAGAAGCCAAGGGCCCTGCCCTCCTGAGTTTGACGTTCTAGCCAGCGAGACAGACAATACATAGATAAATACCCATTTCAGAGAGTCATAAATACTATGAAGAAAGCAAACCAAATGATGGGATGCTGCTGGTTTGACTGGGTCCAGGATGGTCTCTGAGGTCACAACCGGCCGAGATCTGGACGGTGAGTCCAGCCTCGTGAGATCTGGGGAGGATGTTCGGGGTGGCACTGGCAAAGGCCCTGAGGCTGGAATGACCTCGGCGCGTGGAGGGCATGGAGAAAGGGCCAGTGTGGCTGGAGCAGAGTGATCTCTGGGGAGTGGGGGTGGGGAGGCCCTGCCAGGTCTTCAGGAAGGAAGGGGATCTGGCCACCCCCGGGCCATCTTGAGAATGACCATGCGCTGGCCCTTGGTGCATATTTATTGAATGAACACATGCGGGTTGATCTCAGGATCCTGAGCCAGTATGTCCCGGAACGTGCGCTTTGCCACGTTTGCACAAGGACTGCTTATTTTGTGGGATCAGCCAGTGGAGTCTCCAGCTGGGGTCCCCAGGTCCCATGGATGTGGCTAGCGAAGAACACTTTACCTCCTATAAAGTCTGCAAAGAGCTTGGGCTGAGGACCCCTGAGAGCAAACCAGCTGTGAACAGCTCCAGCTTTCTAAATTTCTAAAAGGAAACCAAAAAAATATTTAAAAAAAAAAGTAATTCCCTGGTGGTCCAGTGGTTAGGACATGGTGCTTTCACTGTGGTGGCCCAGGTTCAATCCCTGGTTGGGGAACTAAGAGCTTGCAACCTGTGTGGCGCAGCCAAAAATAAAAATAATAAGTAAAAGGAAAGAAACCATCTTTTGCTGACCCCACAAGCACAGTGCCCTCAAGTCCTTGGGCACCCTGAGCAGCTGAGGGGCGCCACAAGCCTCCAGCGACACCCCATTAGAGAGAGGCCGGCTGTGGCAGAAAGAGCTCTCTGCACCCCTCTCCCAGTCCCAGTCTCTGCGTCAGCAGACGGGGAAGGTGGGTGGCCTGAGCTCTAAGTTGGGGGCTGCAGGAAGGTTTGCAAATACTGCTGCTTCTATGGGAGTTCCTTAGAATAAAACCCAGAAAACTGAGCTCTTAGCTCCCCTGGGTTCCCTTCTTCGAGCAAGTGTGAGCGGAGAGCCCAGTGGTCCGGCCGTGGGACCTCCCTGACCCTCAGAGTCCTCCTCTGGGACACCTGCCTCACTGGCTGTTATGGGGCCTGGAGACAACTTGTGGGAGCTGCCAGATCAGAGCTCTTCTTAAGGGGTGGGTCCTCGCTGCGTGCGGGCTTTCTCTAGTTGCGGCGAGCGGGGGCTACTCTTCGTTGCGGTACGCGGGCTTCTCACTGCGGTGGCTTCTCTTGTTGCGGAGCACGGGCTGTAGGCGTGCAGTAGTTGTGGCTCATGGGCTTAGTTGTTCCACGGCATGTGGGAACTTCCCAGACCAGGGATCGAACCTATGTCCCCTGCGTTGGCAGGCGTATTCTTAACCACTGCACCACCAGGGAAGTCCCCAGAGTCCTTTTTTTTTTGAGTTCCTTTTTTCGTTTTTTTTTTTTTTTTTTTTTAATTAATTAATTATTTATTTTTGACTGCGCTGGGTCTTTGTTGCTGCGCGCGGGCTTTCTCTAGTTGCGGCGAGCGGGGGCTACTCTTCGTTGCGGTGCGCGGGCTTCTCATTGCGGTGGCGTCTCTTGTTGCCGAGCACGGGCTCTAGGCGCGTGGGCTTCAGTAGTTGTGGCACGCAGGCTCAGTAGCTGTGGTGCACCGGCTTAGGTGCTCTGCAGCACGTGGGATCTTCCCTGACGAGGGCTCGAACCCGTGTCCCCCGCATTAGCAGGCGGATTCCTAACCACTGCACCACCAGGGAAGTCCCTGTGTGCGTATAGTTTTAATTCCTCCTAAAAGTTTACCCAGATTCCCATCAGATGGCTACAATGAAGCCACTGGCAAGAAAATGGGACCTTTAAATTACAAACATGAAGTCCAACATCTGAGCTTGAATCTGGCTTTAGGAGAAACGGGCTTGCCCTTGGGAGAGGAGGTCATTGGGTAATTAGTTTGCTGACAGTGATACCCCAGGCCCATTAAGGCCTCAGTTGTTTGGTGGTGAGAATGGCATTGGGCCAATAATTTGTTTTCTTCAATAGTCAGGGCTTCCCTGGTGGCACAGTGGTTGAGAGTCCGCCTGCCGATGCAGGGGACACGGGTTCGTGCCCCGGTCTGGGAAGATCCCACATGCCGCAGAGCGGCCGGGCCCGTGAGCCATGGCCGCTGAGCCTGCGCATCCGGAGCCTGTGCTCCGCAACGGGAGAGGCCACAAGAGTGAGAGGCCCGCGTACCGCAAAAAAAAAAAAAAAAAAAAAAGTCAGTGCTGTTTGGAAACCAAGCTGCACTCCAGGAGGGATGTCTGAGCCACTGAGCTTCTAGGGGCAACAGTGGGCTGCTCGTGCAGCTCGGAGCCTTGGCGATTCAGAGAGGGAAAGACCTGATAGTTCATCCCTTTGACCACCCCCCTCATTTCAAAGTTGAGAAACCAAGTCCCAAAAAGATTGTGCCTCAAGTGACCCACCCAAGCCAGTTTCTCAGCCTGGAAGAAATCTGACTTAAGGTCAAGAAATCTGACCAGATAGAAACACAAAGAGACTTTTTGGTTTGGGGTGGTTTTTTTTTTTCCCCTATTAAGTTGGCAAAGATTTCTAGAGGGAACTTCCCAACTGGCATCAAAAGTTAAAATATACATGCCTTTTAGCTCAGCAACCACGTTCCTAAGAATTTACACCTAAGATACAACAGCACATGCGACCAAAGATGTGCACATAAAGATGTCCATTTCAGTGCTGTTTATAATAGTGACAATCGGAAACGATTTTAAATGTCTGTCAGTAGAGGACAGCTTAAATAAAGGATGCACATCTATGCAATGTGATATTAGGTAAGCTTTAAAAACTCATTTATATTTATGTTGACTCAGAAAGAGGCCTAGAACAGAATATCAAATGGGAAAAAAGCAAGTAAACGGTTTGTATAATACGGTCTAATTTAAATGTATATTGATATACACACATGCACATATCTACACACGCACGGGGGAGAGAGGAGGGCCCCACTGATGCCCCACGAGTGACAGACGGTCCTTTGGGGGCTCAGCGTCCTGGAGTTGAAAGAGACAATAACACAAGTCAACACATCCTGGCTGGAAAGGCCTAAGGACGTGGGAGGCGTGGCAGTGCTGAGCGCTTTGGAGGAGGGCAAGGTCACATTTCCGGAGGACCGGGGAAGAAGATGGATGCTCACACGGACTCCAGCTTCGAGCCAAAACCAAAACAAGCCCCTCTCTTCAGGCTCTCAAATTAGCCCTTCTCCTCAGAGGGCCGTACCACAATTGTGAATCAATCATTACTGGTGCAGTATTTGTTTAATGCCTACATTCCCACCCTCACCCCCCTCTGGAGAAAGCAGGGACCCCTGTCAAGGTGGCTCGTTGCTACACCCGCGCATTCGGCATTGCGTCCCGCACATGGCGTAATAAACACACTTAGAATGAATGAATGAATGAATGCATAGTACCAATTCCCCCAAACCTGGACAGTTCTCCCGAGCTCTGAGTCAAGTCCTGTGGCAATGGGAAACAGCCCTTCCCCCAGGGTTCCCTTCATCCACACCACAGCCCACCCATGAATTAAATATGCAGTCAACAGATGACGTGTTGACGTCTGGGATTTGTTTCAAAATACTCCTGATGGAGAGGGGGGATCTTCCTGGCGGATTCCACATGCACCGGGGGTGACCATGAGCTCACATGGGCTCCTCATACTGGTTATGGGTCCCTTCATGTTCCTTATTCTATTCTCTCTGCTTTTTGCATACATTTAAAGGCCTCCATTAACAAAGTGGGTTTTTTGTTTAAAGGAAACAATTGAAAGGCCTAAAGGAGGTTGAAATGACCACTGTGAGAGACTACTGCAAAACGACAAAGGATGAAATCTCCCTGGAGGTCTGTCCTTGCACCCCAGAAGCGGCTCCACTTTGGGGGGACCTGAGGGCTGGACGGAGCCCTAGCCCTTCTGTCACTCCGCTCTGGGCCCTGGAAGCACTGCCCAGGAGCCTGGCATCTGCACGGATCTGCCTTCCTGGGCAATCCTGGGGAAGCTGCTCAGACCCGCACACCAGGCCGTTACCCTCTCTGTGTCTCAATCAAGGTTGAACGTTGGTAACTGGGGCTCCTGGGGCCTGGGAGACAGAGGCTGCGAGGCCACGGAGGTTCGCTGGTCCCCTCCCCCTCCAGCACGGACAGCTCTGGGCAACACCAGGGGTCCCCTCGCAGGGACGGGCTGTGCTACCCCATTGGAGGCTGGGAGACACTGCTGGCGGCGAAAACAAATGACAGACCCCTCTGGATACCGCCTCGGGGGCCCTCCCGGACACAGACACGGCATGCGGGCCCAGGGGTGAAGGGTAAGGCGGGAAGACCCTGCCTTAAGTGCATTTCCCGGCCAAACCCCTGTAACTCCTGTATCAGGTTTTCCACTCTGTGCCTTCGTTTGGCTGCCGCCTTTTTTCCCCCTGTAGGCCATCCGCTCACTTTTCCAACCCCACATGGTCTGACCAGCCGGTTCAGCAAAAATGCAGCCTTTTCAGAGCAGATCTCGCCGCCCTGTTCTGCTGGAAGTTGAAAGTCCCCTTGATAACGCTGTCCATCGCCCTTCATCCCCCTCTCGGAGAGAGAGATTTTCAGTGTAGTCTCAAGTCTTTCTCCACTGAGTCAGGTGCCTCAGGCTTGATTTCTGGGCTTGACAGTTAACATCTTACCCTGCGTATAAGCTACTGCCAAGGGCTACCTCTCCGGAATGTCCTGTCAACCCTAAATTTAGCAAAGTGCAAGATATGAATATCCCATTATTTCATAAAGGCCACATCACATGGTTTCGGGTGTTTTTTTTTTTTTTTTTCTGAAAATCTTCCATAAAAGATGGCAGTCCTCACATTGACCTCGAGGTTATTAAAATCTCAATCCACGTATTCCCTGCCGGCCAGCTGAGCTCGAGGGGTGGACGGGGAGCCTCGGTCACAGGCGAGAGGTTCCCAGGTCCCCCACCAACCCCACCCAGGACACCTGGCCCACCCTTGGTCTTGAAGGGGAGGCGTTTCTGTTCAAAGGCCTGGGCCCCAGGTCAAAGCCCCCGCCTGCATATCGATCCTACGGCTCAGACGGAAGAAAGTACCCCCCTGAGTCAGGCCACCATGAGGTGACTGGACAGGACTCTTCTTCCCAGGCTGCAGGCGTAACGTCCTCGGTCAAGTCCAGCTCAGAAGGCCAACGGCACTGGTTAGCGAGGGCCCCGAGAGGACAGCTAAGCCAGCTCATGATCTGTCCAGTGGAAACCAGAGCCGAGGGCAGAAGGGACTCTCTCGGAGCCCTTCCCCCGACCCCTTCCTGCCGCCTGTGGTCCAAGCCTCTGCATCCCTGACCGGGGCTCGGCTGCTGGGGGAGGGGCCCGAGGGGCACCGAGGTTGCTGGCGCTGGCCCTGAATGGCTAGGACGGAAAGTGGAGAAAAGGAAAGAGCTCCCTCAGCCGGTGCTTCAAGGTAAAAAGACCCAAGGTTGACTTGACACACCCAGAACAAGCCATTTAACCCTCCCACCACCCCCGGGCAGATCAGAAAACGCTGAGGACCTCACCACACACCCTACACACTCCCGACACACACACTCAGAAACCCACCGACACACTACACACACCCAGGCACTCACCTATAATACCCCTACACACCCCTACAGGACACGCACGTTACACACCTGCTACACGCGTACCTGCACCCTACACACGCTATCCTCCCTTGCGCAACACACACGCTCCACACCCCACACCCTTCTACACACAATACGCGCTTACCCCCTCCCCTACACACACACACACACACACACACACACACACACACACACACACACACGCAGCCTGTAACTGCCCCTGCAACGTCTTTCCCTCTTCAAGGCCCCATTTGAAACCAAGTAAAGGGGACACTTGGCGTCTGTCGGGGGTTGTGGGATACTCAGCATTTTCCCCTCCCCCCCCTTCCCAACATCCCGGCGCAGCCCCGGACCCCGCCCCCTCCTGATCAGGCCCAGTGGGAGAGTCTTGGAAAGGAACCCAGCTGCGGAGGAGAAAGAGGGGTTGCTTTCGTTTCTGTTTCTCATTTCCATCTCATGCATACTGATGCTCCAAAGAAATGGGGCTCCCATTCCCCCCACACATCTGTCTCTTCCCCACATTGCTGGGGGCTTGACCCAGGATCTGGGTTGGGCTCTTCCGGGCCCCGACTTACTATCACTGTAATTCAGTGAAAGCTAAACTCCACCATTTCTGGGAGACCGTTAGCCTTCGGATGACACTGATTCCTGGCAGCTGAGGCCTGCAAGCCCTCCTTTCTGCTGTAACCAGGAATCAGGAGTGTCTTAGAAGGACCTGCAGCGCCACAGTGCCAGGACCTCGGGCCAGGCTTTCCATTAGCGACGCTCTTTGTTTATTATTTACTGCCACCTGCTGGTCAACCATGGATCCTGCGCCCCAAGTGAGCACTTAAAATGATAAGCAGAACATTTCTAAAACCCGTACAGCAGATGACAAGGAGAAACCAGCTTGTTCGAATTGGTTGTACTCCACAATTCTTTGGGGGGAGCAAGCCCCTGGGAGAGCTTGCCTCCTTCGAAAACTCAAGTCACTTCCCCCGGCCAAGTGCCTGCCTTGACCAGCCAGTGTTTCCCAGGCACAAGATGGAACGGATGTCTTTTAAGACTTCTTTAGGTTCCAAAAGTCTGTATCCTAATATCTCTATTACTTAACAACAACATTTAAATCTGCTTGGCAGACAATGGTGCCAGGAAATAACGATTTTTAAAAAATAATTTAAAAGTTTTTGGGACTTCCCTGGTGGTCCAGTGGTTAAGACTCCACACTCCCAATGCAGGGGGCCTAGGTTTGATCCCTGGTCGGGGAACTAGATCCCAAATGCTGCAACTAAGGCTCGGTGCGGCCAAATAAATAAATAAACAGATTTTTTTTTTTTTTCTTTTGGCGGTACGTGGGCCTCTCACTGTTGTGGCCTCTCCCGTTGCGGAGCACAGGCTCCGGACACGCAGGTTCAGCGGCCATGGCTCACGGGCCCAGCCGCTCCGCGGCATGTGGGATCTTCCCGGACCGGGGCACGAACCTGTGTCCCCTGCATCGGCAGGTGGACTCCCAACCACTGCGCCACCAGGGAAGCCCAACAGATTTTTTTTAAATAAATAAATAAAATAAAAGTTTTATTTCCCGCCACAATTAGCAAATGGGTTTCAACAGGAAGTTTTCTTCTTAGAGTTGCCGACAATTTTTTAGTATTGGCTTTTTTTCCAAGTCCAGAACAGTACATTAGGCCTGGGACTCTGACCAACCAGGAGGCTGGTCTGTGCTCCTCATCCCTCGGTGAGCGGCTGCCCGCTTTCTATCACTCCCCTCTCTGCCACGTCTACCGGGGCCAAAAGCAAAGTTAAGATTGAGGTGCCAACACTGCTGATCCATTCACAGCTGAGAGGCGGCTCTCCAGCAGTGGGCCCTTGGGCTTCTCTTGCTAATGAGGTTTTAGATGAGAAAAAAAAGACCATTTAAAAACATTCTTCTGGGGTGGGGTGGTGGTGGTGGGATGAACTGGGAGATTGGAATTGACATATATACACTCATATGTATAAAACAGAGAACTAATAAGAACCTGCTGTATAAAAGATAAAATAAAATTCAAAAACAAAACCATTCTTCTGTAAATAAATGGGCTTCACTTAGCAAATTAATAAGACTTTTAATAAAAATGCTCACTTAGACACACTGTGTATAACGATTTGGTAATTAGTCAATCTTAAAACGCAGCTTTACATCTTTCAGTGGAAAGTGAGAAGAGGCCAGCAGTCCGGATGCGGACCAGACAGTTGTAAAGTGCAGAGTATTAACATTAACGGTACACTGCGGATCAAAGGGTTTAAGGGGCACGGTTTTCCTTCCATTTTAATGAAGTCGGGGCTCAGAACCAGTTACTTCCGCCCACATCTCAAGGGCAGCGAGAATGCCGTTGCCCACATGACCTGTGAGGGGAAAATCAGCGACTACTGGGAAACCAGGAAACAACCATAAGCCCCGTATTCTGGGGTCAAAAAGACGCGATGGCATATTTACTTAACAAGCATGTGTGCCATAGTGCTTACTATTAGCTCAGCTCTGTTCTGAGCATGTATTTTCTCTGATACAAGTATTGATTCATGTAATCTTCATAACAACCCCATTTTACGGATTAGGAAACTGAGGCACAGAGAGAGGAAGTAACTTGCCCAAGGCCACACACTAATAGGTCGTGGAGCCCAGAATTAAACCCAGGCCATCAGGCTCTGAGGCCACCTGCTCCACCTCTGCCCTCTGCCTGCCTTTCAGGGGAAGAAACGGCATGAATTCTGCCCTCCATTCTGCATTTCGTTTGCAGCGTGCCCTTGGGTGAGTGACTTTACCTCCCAGCTGGGGTTTCTTCCTCTTTAAAAGAGAACTGGACTCTCAGTTCTCTGAGCTCCCTGAAAGCCCCTACGTGGCACGTCTGAAGTCAGGCCACCCCCAGCTCTGAGGACCCATGAGGCCATCTGGGTTCAGCCTCACCGAGTCATGGGATGCAGCCAATCCTGAGCCAAACCAGAACGTTCAATGCAAGCTTTCCCTTAGGGTGGCAGATTAGAGGTGGCCACTCCTACCACTGAGAGGGGACTCTAGCCACCCCCACCCCCGCCTTGAATCTGGGCTAGTCTTATTGACTAGCCTGATGGAAGTTCATTCTGGAACTTCTGAGGCTGGCTCAGCAGAAGACATAGCTTACCCCATCCACCACCCCATCCACCACTGCCGCCCTGGGCCTCCTTGGGATGCTTGTTCTGGGGGAAGCTAGGACCACATAAGGGGGGCTGATCAACCCAAGGCTGCCATGCTGGGAGGAAGCCCAAGCTAGCCGTGTGGAGAGGCTGTACAGAGAGAGGTCTGACCAGCGCCATATGGTCCAAGCATCTCACTCCAGGCCCCAGCAGATGCAATAGGGAGATGGGGATGAAGGATCCTGCCCCAGCAGATGCAATAGGGTGAAGAACCAAGGAACCAGGTTGACACCAGAACCGAGAACAACATGTAGGGCCCCAGAGGAGCCAGCCCAGTTGTCTCTAGCTGTTCAAGCCATGCCAAGTAAGGCCCAAGGCAGTGCGGGGTGGAGCCGTCCCTGCCACACCCTGCCTGAAATCCTAGTGCACGAAATGAGGAGCATAATGAAACAGATGTCCTTTTATGCTGTCACATTGCAGGGTGGCTGCAACAGATAACTGAGCCCCAGACGTGGAGCAGACTGGGCTTCTGCCAGTTCCTGGTGACCATATAGGGACCAGGCACCCAAAGCTGACATTAGTCACAGGAAGAGAATACGATACCCAGAAAATCCACATTTGAAACATCCGTCTACCGAACAATCTTGCTGCTACTACTGTGAGTTCTCCTACAATCACGACAATGAAAATACTGTAACTATTAATAAGAATACTAGTAAGTACCCAGTAAGTGGCCTATCGTGTGCCATGCACAGTGCTAAACATTTTACAGACACATTTTCATTTAGATGCCTAACAAGCCTTGACTTTGATACTGTGAAAAGCTCACCCTTGGATGAGGAAACCGTAGTTGTGAGCGGTCGGGTGACTTGCCCAAGGTCACGCAGCTGGGCAGTGGCAGAAACTGGGCTGGAATCAAGTGGTGATTGCACAGCCCAAACCTGCAGCCGCTCCCCTGACTGTCGAGGAGTGAGCGTCGCTGGCCACCTGTCTAGAAACCCGTCAGGCTGCCTGCTGCCTTCTATCGCCTGTTCTCCCTTTGTTCCTTTGAGACAAACGGGGTCTCACCTACACAGAAATGCAGGCAGCAGAGGGGAGCTTCTGGGCCCCCAACGCCACAGGGCGTGCCTGCCTGCTCTTGCCGCCCCACACTGCCCCAGGGCACGTGCTGGGCGCTCAGCTGTGAAATCATTCGTTCACCCACGAACAGTAGCTGAGCTCCTGGTATGAGCCACGCTGGCCATGGGCACTTGGGGGCAGACAGAGCAGAGCAGAAGCAGAAGCATGCAGCGGGAGGTGCTGGGAGGGGTCCCAGACGAGGTCTTTCTTACCTCCCGGTAACCTAACCGTGACCCAGTGGAGAGAGGGTGGTGAGGTCAGAGTTCTAGCAGCCAAGGTCACAGCTCCGGTAAATGGAGGTCTGAGGTGAGAGGTGACCGAAGAGGGGGGTGTCTCTCCCCGCCCCCTCCCCTGGGTCCCAGAGCAGGCCCCAGGGAGGAGGGGTGGGAGGGAAGGGCACAGGCACTTCCCTATACACTCTGTACTCTCCCTCACCTCTCGCTTCCTGCGTCTCTCTGCCCCAACCCCCCCTCCCTTCGTTCTACCCCGAGCCCACTTCTCGCTCAGGGCAAAGCTGGAGGGCAGGGGCCCCGCACTCCCCTCCCCGGCCGATCACAGCTGTGCCACGTTCCCCATGGGGAAGCTGCAGCGCTGCCTTCTAGCTGACAAACCCCGGCAGGTCTCCAGGGACGTGGCGACCATCCGACGTGTAGGGGCCGCAGAAGGTCACCGAGGGCAGCCTCCCCTCCACACCTCAGGCCTCACTCACAGCCCGAGGAGAAAGCCGGTGTCAGCTCCCCCTCCGGGGCATTCTGAGAGGGGAAGGGGCTTCGAGCTGCACCTGCCTGGAGGGGGTCGTGAGGGGCTGGCCAGACGGTTGCGCAGGGAGACCTCCTAGCTGGAGGAGAAGGCTGGGCCTTGGGGCCTGGCCTGTCGAAGACGATTTCACAGCTGAGTGGCTTGGAAACCACCAGGGCTGCCCGTGGAGGGGAAATGCTTCCAGAAGCTTTGGTCGGAGTGAGAAGGACACCCTGCACCTCTGGGCTCCCCTTCTGTTTTGTGATCTGCACGCCTGACACACAGCAAGCCCCCGATGAACATTCAGCCCAACAAAAACAGCTGAGGTGCCCCTCTTTGGTGACACGGCAACAGTAGACAGGCCCCACTCTTGGGGGGAGAGAGACGTTTCATTGACCAGATGCACGAGTGAACCGAGAGCCCCTCGCTGCCTCAGTTTCCCCGCTGCTCTGGCCACTGAACAAACAGCTTTGCAACCTTTTGGCCACAGACTTTGGGCTGATGCCCCAGCAAAGCATCATTTTAATAATGATGCTTTTGCAAATCAAAGTCTAGTTTTTACAGACTAAGAGCTGGTCCCCCTAGGGGCGCAAACCTGTTGATAAAGCTTTCTACGGCTGTCCTCATTACAGGCCTCTGGCCCTCACAACGCACCCCGACTTTGAGACCCACTGCTTCTGCTGGGCCGTCTCAGCAGGAAGACTCCTACCTAGTTTCCAGAAGGAAACCTTTGTAGTAGTCCCAGCGGAAAAGTCAAAAGTTTGACTGGAAAAAAGGAGCTACTTCAAAAGCATTGTCAGACCGCGAGGTGAGGGTGCCTTCAAAATGCATGAATTACAGGGGTGTCCATTCATCAACCGATAGGCAGCCCGACAGTGGGGCTCTGGATGGGGGCACCAAGGGGACGTGTGGGGACACATCCGCAGGAGGTGCAGTGCGTAAAATACACGCTGGATAAAAGAGTAAATTAATGTGTTTATTACTCACTGCTTGGAGTGTGTGCGTGTGCGCGCGCGTGTGTGCGGAAAAATGAAAGAAAAATGTAGAGTTTTTTCAATAATAAAAAGGGAGTTGCACTGCGGGGCCCCTAAAGCTTGTGAAAAATTAAACTCGATGGATTCAAACTGTCCTATTTCCACTTCAAAAGAGAAGAGGCACTGAGCTCTTCCCAAGTTATCTTCAAACGCCCAGCACCCTAGAAAGTTTCTTTAAAAAAATAAAGGCTCCTGTTCCCCCAAGCACTGTACCGGTTACTGTACCCACTGTCTCTCCCTCTTCTAATTATACCCCTGTGAGTCTATTAATCAACTGGTAAATTATTTAGAGAGTCATGCGCTGTCTTCAGCTGGTACAAACACACCACATGCAAAGACTTGCTGGAAACGGGCTGGGGTCCCTCGGGGTCTCCCCTCTGCAGTAAGACAGCTTGCAGCTCACCAAGGCCGCACTGTCAAAAAACAAGAAATAGCGTTCCGCTTACCTCCTCGGATGGGAAGATTTACTTTGTCTTTCAACTCAGCAACTCTTTGCAAGGTTTAAACAAAGGAGAAAAGCTGATGTATTGTCGAATCTTTGGTGTGCATTTAGTGATGAGAATATTAATTCCCCCTAAAAGAAAAAAAAGGCAGCACTTCGGCTGAGCTCTGATCCATGCCTCCTGGGATGTGGACTCGTGGAAGGCTCTCGAAAACGCTCATAATCATGCCAATTTGGGGCTGGCTTGGCTTGTCTGTGCTCCGATGGCTGCGTTGGCTGTGGTGAGGTCTCATTACCAGAAAGGGTGCAAATTAGAGTCTGGAATCTCCCTCAAATCTCCCACCTCTTCTCAGGTTCTATTAGGCCATGAGGGACCTTCTCCAGATAGAAATATTTCAGAGACACGGGGTATACGGGAGGGGGCACAGGTAACACTTGGTAATGATCTGTCTTCCGCGTTACCTTTTCTACACACCAGGACTTGCGCTTTCAGGGGAAAGTTATTACGCCAATTAAATAGCTGTTTTCTCAGCTGAAAGTCAGTATATGTGTGGCATGTGCACCAAGGAGTTTGGGCCTTTTTTAATTGAATCACTCTAGCTGTTGGAGTGCTGGCAGGGGCTGGTTACAGAGGTAAAGTGACTTAGGAGCTCCCTGTAACTTGGCCAGTGAGCCTGGTTGGCAGGTGCTGGGGTGCACAGTTCTCCCTTCCGCTCCTGGAGAGACAGGAGATGGGAAAAGCTAGGGTCTAACCTGAAAACCCCACCCCGGGGACACGCCCTCGCCGGCGGTCCCCCAACCTGACAATCCCAGCACGTTCGGAGCGCAGTGGGGACGGATCTAGACAAGCATCTCACACACTTAGAGCAAAGACTTAAACCAACGAGGACAAAATATGCCTTTGGCTGTTTTAATATCTCCCCTGGGTCACCGGGCTCCAGAGAAGGCACAAGCAATGTTCGAGAATGAAAACAATGCCCAGAGCCCGGGTAGAAGGCAGCCCTGCTGAACCAAAGAGACGGTGGTGCACCACTAATTAGACCCAGCAATCTGGAATGAGGTTACACCTACTGCCAACAGCCACGGGACCGTAAGTTATGGCCGAAATTCCCAGGAGAAGGACTAAAAATAAAGCAACGCAGACTTCTTTCTGATGGGGTGAGTTAAGGCCCATGAGAAGGGTTGGTTTTTGTACTAAGTGAAACTTGGGAAATGAGAAATTCCGATGGGCAGAGACAGGGGGCCGCCTTCCTCGGGAAGCTCCGCATGCTGAGGGTTAAGGAATGTCACCTTCCAGAAGGCCCTTTGGTAGGAATGAAGCCCAGAGAAGGCTCAGGGCACATCATTCGGAGGTGGTGGCCACTGTGACTCACCGGTGATTGAAGCACAGAACTGAGCTCTAGCTGCTCCTTTGCCCGATTTGGGGGAGAAAACAAGAACAACTGCACGCGTGGCCCTAGTGCGCACTGGCCATAGCGCTCACCAGCACCGACCGTGGGACTTTAAATGGCATACAAGCAGCTGAGAAGTTATTTTTCCAAAGGCCCAGAAGAGTTTTTACGTGTTCTGCACCCACATAAAAGCGACAGGAGCTCCCGGGCCGTCAAGCCTGCATGACGTGCGGCCTGGCCCTGCGGGTCGTGGGCGGGCCCCGCTCCGTGGCTGCCGGGGAGGTGGCCACGCTGGGAGCGCCGCACAGAGCGCAGCTCAAGTCGGAACGAGTTTAGGAGGTCAGACCTATGTATCTCAAACTCCGGAGCTCGGAATAAGCATCTCCCCACAGCATCCAAAGAGGCCGCCAAAAGCCCAGGATCAAGAGACTTAGGACGAGCTAAGCCGGGGCCCTGGAGTCCTTTGCCCAGTACATGTGGAAAGATGGGAAAGCAACAGTTATTAATTTTGCTGCTGATTTGAAAGGAGGAGGTGTTGGCAGCACCTGTGAGGACAAAAAAGAACGTAACGGAGCCTGCAGAGGTCACGGCTGGGACATCACATCATGAGGCCCCGCAGGGGGGAAATAAGAGGAAGTGGCTCCCTGGGGGAAAGATGGCATCTGGATCTCTTCTCTGAGCTGCTGGTGGCGGCAGGGACCTTGAGGGTGGCCGGGATGCACTGTGATAACCATGCTGCCCGTCGCTGGGGCTTGCAGCTCCGAGGCACGTGGAGAGAGAGGGCAGGGATCCCGGAGAGAGATGGGCAGCGGGTGAGGCCGAGTCAGCCAGCGGCCAGGAGCTCGGGGCAGAGTCCCCCGTGGAGGAGGTCCAGCCCCTGGAAAGGCACTGCCTGCCTTCAGCCGGGGTGGGGGGGGGGGACGAGGGGGGCGGTTTCTACACTAGGTTGGCTGCAGGGCAGGATGTTCCGGCAGTGACATCCGCCAGCTCCGAGGTGCTGGGGCTCTGCCCACGGGGGATGAGGCCGCTATGTCCTTATAAGAATCTCTGCCCCTTTAGATGAGCTCCCTGAACCTTGTAGGATTTCTGGAACCTTCTGGATCTCACGTGCAAGCCACTGGCAGGGGCTTCCCAGGAATGCTGCTGACACCCAGCAGAGATGTCCGACACACGCCCAGGGTTCTGAGAAGGGAAATCTGCGTTGCCTCGATGGTCCCACAAGGCGGAGAGGCAGCCGTGTCTCCTCCTCCCAGAAAATTCTGTCAACGGGCTGAAAGCGTTCGGGGCCATGCCTCGCTGCTCATGAGGATTCGGGAGGAACCTTCTGATCCAGGGCAGTGCTGGGAGGATGTGCTGCCTCCACCCCGCCTCACTCTTGCCTGGAAAGGAGAACCACTCATCCGATGGGCCTTGTCCCTCCAGCTGGCGGGCCCTTGCCCCTGGTGTAGAGGGATTCCCTTCCCACTTAAGCCCCTACTTGGGGCTCTTCCTGGGGAGCCTGGGCTGTTCTCCCCATCCTCACTGTCGGGGTGTGGCCGTTTATTGTAAGGTGTCACCCTTGCATCCCAACTGGCTTGTCCCCAGGCCTGGACTTGGGGGGCGGGGGTCATGTTAGGAAGCCCAGCTGTGCCCTCAGATCCCGGCCACGTTCTCCATCCGATGCTCCCAGCAGACCCCGGGTCTGTCTCCTACTGGCTTCAGAACTCAGGTGTGATGTGGTTGATTCCCACCCCCAGATCTGCACCTGCACCTGAGACCCCAATGCCAGATGCCAGCGATGCTGGCTTCCAGAAGCTGTCAGCCGCTGTCATGAGAGGTGGCCACGCAGAGCTTCCGGGTTCAGTCTGACCTCGTTTTCAGACCCGACTTCAGTGGAGAATCATTTAAATTTTGGTCCTGTTTCCGCTGGTGGTGATGCGGGCGGCCAGACCCGGGTGGTTCCCGAGCTCGTCCTACCAGCCGAGCACTTTGGTTCCCCCGGCAGCGTTTCCACAGCCCACTAATGAGCCCCTGTCAGTGGTGATGAATGTAAATGCATTCTTTGTTATCCCTGTGAGATCAGGATTAGTGAAATGACAGAATTTATTGCTTCTGTTAGGAAGATATGATATTGGTGGTTGTTGTGTCTTTCATTCTGTAGGAAGTGCAAAAGTATAGAGCTACATTGTCTAAGTAAAGAGAAGGTCGCAGGGGGAAAAATTTAGCACAAAGCGCTGAAGATCGAAGCTACCAGGGTCTCGCTCACTTTATAGGAAATTGGGAATTTTGCACCATCTCCTAGGTATACACCAAAAAAAAGAGAAAAAAACAAAACAAGACCCCTAAACAACTGTGCCTCTTGCCCACCAGTGAAAAGGCTCCTTGGGTTTATTTTCAGGGGTCAGAGAGAGACAGAGATTGGAAGATGCTGTACTACTGACTTTGAAGACGGAGAAAGGGGCCTCTAGATGCTGGAAAAAGCAAAGGAAACAGATTCTCCCCAAGGGATTCCTCAGGAAGGAGTGCAGTCCTGCCAACACGTGATTTTAGGACTCCTGACCTCCAGGACTGTAAGATAATAAATCTGTGTTGTTTTAAACCACTAAGTTTGTTTCAGCCACGACAGAAAACAAATAGCTTGGCAATACCCAGAGATGGCAAAGCCGTGGAGGGCTCGAGCGTTCCGTGCACGGCTGGGAGGGGGATACCTTACTTCAGTGCCACGAGTCACACCCGCTCATGGGTCCCAGGCGTCAACTCATCCTGAGATGATTAGGGGCGTCTGCAAACCTGTGCTGGTACAAGAGGACGCATCATAGCACTGTTGAAGGAGCGCAAATTTGGAAACCACCTGAATATTCACTTTCCGTAACTTTTTATGTTGAAAAAAAATTCAAAAGTACGGGAAAGTTGCAAGAAGAGTCAAGGAATTTCTGCATCCCCTTGTCAGAGATTTACCCACTGTCAACAGTGCCTCATCTGCTTGGTCATCGTCTCTCTCTCTGAACCACAAAATGCTTTCTCGTGGAGAATTAAACAGATTACCCTCCAGTCTGTGCAATGGAATATGACGCATCAACGTTTGCAATGACATAAGTCTATTAACTTGTTATCCTATTCACTCATTTATGCAACAGATGTTCTTTGGGGTGTTCATCACCTCCCCACCCCCCTGCCCCAGTAAAGGGGAAGCTGGCCTCGCTGGAGGGCAAGTGTGCTTGAGGGGGTGCCAGGCCCCCGTCCCTGCTTGCTGCTCCCACCCCTGGGCGCACACACCCCCAGCCTGTCCTCACGGCAACCCTGCAACCCGGGGTTTCTGTCTCCATCTCGCCACTGGGAGGCCTGGGCTACGTGGCCGGGGTGGAGGGCAGCGGGATCTGAAGCGGACAGGGAAGCACCAAAGCTGGCACTGGCTTTCACTGGCGCCCAGGGCTCCTGTTCACACATCATCCTATTCACCACCCCGGTGACTCAGGAATGAACAGACTCGCCTGCCGAGATCATCGTCTCTCACCACGCAGATCACTGTGCCTGAGGGATCCCATGCTGCCTCGCCTGAACTTCACCCTGGAGACTAGAACACCTCAAGGAGGGCCTTGGGAGGGCCAGGGCGGGACATCCTTCCTGGGGGGCTCTTTGGGCTGAGGTCAGGAGCAAGCGGCCTGCCCCACGCCTCCTAGTCACAGCTTACTCCATCCGGAAAACGGTAGGAGAAGGGGAGGGCACCCTCACAACCCACGTGCTGCCCATCACAACGGCCCCTCCTCTCCGGGTCGGTTTTCTTCACAGCAAGTACCTGTCCACATCAGACTCGACAACGAGCCTGTACTGATTGCACAGAGGAGCTACAGCCCTTTACATAAGAGTGGAAGAGGTGGGTGTGGGAAACGCACTGCCCGGGGACGAGCCCAGACGTGAACCGGCTCTGAGGTCCTCAGTACCTCGGTCCCTTCTCTGTGGCTCCTTTGTGGACTCAGGAGACTGGAGAGAGTGGTCTCAGTGGTGCCCTTCCTGGGGGTCAGATCTGGGGGATGCTTTCAGAGCATAGGTCACAGAGGGGTCTGGAAAGATGATCTGGTCCAGCCTCCCCTGAGGACCAATGGCTGGTCAGTCCTCCCTATCTGCCAAGCTCTCTGAACCTTCTAGCTTCTGACTACTGATTAAACTGGAATCTTGCCCGATGGTATTTTTCTGTACACCAATTAATGAGGTGGGCGGCACTATGGCCTCTCCCGGCTCCCAGGTTTTTGTTTTGTTTTGTTTTATCAATTTATTTTATTTATTTATTTTTGGCTGCATTAGGTCTTCGTTGCTGCATGCGGACTTTCTCTAGTGGCGGCAGCTGGGGGCTACTCTTCGTTGTGGAGCACGGGCTCTAGGCACGCGGGCTCCGTAGTTGTGGCTCACGGGCTCTAGAGCGCAGGCTCAGTAGTTGTGGCACGCAGGCTCAGTAGTTGTGGCATGCGGGCTCTAGAGCGCAGGCTCAGTAGTTGTGGCACACAGGCTTAGTCGCTCCGTGGTATGTGGGATCTTCCCGGACCAGGGCTCGAACCCGTGTCCCCTTAGTTGGCAGGTGGATTCTTAACCACTGCGCCACCAGGGAAGTCCCCCCTGCTCCCAGTTTTAAGCGTTATCAGTTATGGAAAGCAAGCATTCTTGAGAAACAGGAACATTCCACACCACCAGTGAAATGCATCATGTCCACAGACCCCTCCCCCTCACTTGGAAGCCAAGGGGACCAACCAGGGAACAAAACCAGAGCCTTTGCCTGCCGGAAAGCCCAATTTCCATTCCCCGGTTCTTTTCCCCAGTTTGGGCCCCCGCGTGCCCAGCAAGCCTCACACAGAGGAATCTCTCTTCAGAGCCTAGAAGGTCGTGGCAGTCACGGCAAGTGTGGCCTACCTGCGGTCTCCTTTTCGAAAAAGGGCCGGATCATCTCGCCGTACTTGGACTTGTCTGCCATGGCCTCTTTGAGCAGTTGCCCACAGCAGACTAGAGGAGAGAGGAACAGAAAGACGCCCGTTAAATTTTAAATAGAAGGAAGAATGAGAAAAAAAAGAACCCCCCCCCCAGTGCTGCCTGCTGTGGGGGGAAAAAAAAAGGTCACTGAAAAAAAATATAAAAGGGTTTTTCTGAGTGTGGGTGTGTGTCCAAGTGAAAGTAAGTATCAAAAAGGAATAAAAAAGAAGCCAAGGAGGAAGATGCGGAATGAAAAAGAATGCATTTGGCAAAGAACATATTAAAAATGGACGGTTTGGAGAAGACGTAACAAGGGATGTCACCACCAGAGAAGGCCCCGCAGGGCCTCGGCGACACCCAGGATTGCTGGCCCCAGCCCCGGAGGGCGTTGAGAGTGAACGTTCTGGCGGAGAACCACGTGGACCTGCGTGACATCCACGTTCACGCTGTTGTCACGCAGGGGAGGGCGGGGACGCGTCGTGTTTCCATAGCCCCCTGGGGTGACGGCTCCACAGACATCAGTTTCTATCACAAAGGGACACACAAGTGCCCTCCTGTCACAGGCGCCACTGTGTCTCTAGACCCCAGCCGGGGCCAACACACAGGGCGTGCCAGTTAACTAGTGTGGAAGGAATTAACACAGCTGCCCTCTCCTTGGCTATGAAAACCGTAACAGCCAAAGCCAGAAGGGTCCGGCCATGTTTTCATGAGTTGGTAATTGCACAGTCTTACTTTTCTTAACTTTAAAGCTAAGGACTTTACTTCCTGCCTTAAAGAAACCAAAACCAATCCTAAAATTAACTGCATAAAGTGAACGTTTAAGACAACGACCACCACCAAAGACGTATTCTTCCGTACTGACATGGTAATTCACTGTGTGATGGCAGTGATCGTATCCAGAGTGGCGGGCAGCTTCGCTCACTAAGGGAAATGTAAGGACTAATACAGGCTGTCAGCTACTGAGACCTCTAGCTACGCCAAGCACTATGCTGGGCTTGCTTTGTATTGTCCAGTCCTCACAACAAACTGTTGCTTTGTAGATAAGGAAACTGAGAACTGAAGACGCTGTACGTACTGTTCTAGGTCACGGAGCCAGTAAGTGGCGGAGCTGGGATTCACACCCAGGTGCGTGTGACATCAAACCTAGGCTTAGCTTCCAGTTCAGGACAGGAGGGATTCACCTTCTGTCATAAAAAGCCATAAAACTTAACAAAATATAAGAGGCAACTCTTTTCAGGCACTGGACAAGACAGGCATGGGCTGTGATCCTTGAGAGACGGGATACACACAAAGTGAGACCCTCACTCGCCCTGGATTTCGACCTATGGGCACTTTCCAAACCATGGCTCGGGAGGAGTGGAACCCAAACACAGCAGCAGGAAACAAGGATTGGAGTTTGGGGCCCTGAGGCAGCTGGACCACGTGGGACAGAATAATGGAGGGGGGAATGGGGCAGGAGGGGTTCCGGAATCTGCATGAGGGTTTACTTGAGTCACTAGTCAATGCAAAACTGCACGTGTGCAGGGGAGGCTCCACAGGGCCTGGGAGACAAAAGCTATGGGGAAGCTGGGAACTGAGTGGCATCTGCCAGTCAGAGTGAGAGACCTCGCTCAACACCCCAGACATGCAGCTGAGACTCCAGGAAGGCCACGCTTCAGGTGTAGGGATACACGAGCCCTAGGGGAATCCCATCCTAATCCCATAGTAACAAAGACTAAAAATAAGCCTCAGTGGGGTCAGGTTGGTCCTCCAGTTATTTAACCGCCTGTTAGAACTCAATTCTTTTTCATGCGATATTCTCAAAGCAGGATCACACAATCCAGACTCTCAGGAATGTGAGAACCATAATGTCCAGCTTATAATAAAAAACTACTGGAGAGGCAAACAAACAAAAATACCACCAGGAAAGTGTGACCTCCTACAAGGAGAGAAAACAGCCCATAGAATCAGATCCAGAGATCACACAGATATCAGAATCTGCACATAAGAACTATAAAATGTCTATTACGAAAACGTTTAAACTTTAAAAGATAATTAAAAAGAATGAAAAGATGGAGAATCTCAGCAGAGAAATGGAAACTATAAAAAAGAACCAGATGGAATTTCCAGAACTGGAAAATACAATATCTTAAATGGAAAACATCACTGGATGGGCTGCCATCAGTGAATCTGAAGACATGAAAACAGGCACCAGAAAGCATTCAAACTGAAGCAAAGAGAAGGTGGGGAGGGGACCGGAAATAAAGAAAAGGAATAAAACCTCAGGGAGTTGGAGGATAATAGCAAACAGTTTGACATACATGTACCTGGAGTTCCAGAAAGGGGGTGGGGGAGGGAGGGGGAGAGAGAGAGAGAGAGAGAGGATATCTGAGAAAATAATGGGAGGAGAATTTCAAAATTTGATAAAAATATCAACCCACAGATCCAAGATTCTGATGCCCAAGCAAAATAAACACAAAGTAAATCACACTTTGGTACATCATCGTTAAATTTCTGAAAACTAAACAGAAAATATTAGAAGCAGCTACGGGTGGGAGTAAGATGCTTTATATATAGGAGAAAAAAAATAAAAATAATCTCTGAGCTCTCATCAGAAGCCGTGCAGCGGAACGCATCAACGCAACAACGAAATGACATCTTGACAGCGTTAAGGTGGGGGGGCCGCCTTAACACAGATTTCTATAAGCAGCAAAAACATCCTTCAATAATGAAGGTGAAATAAAGACATTTTCAGACAGATGAAAGCTGAATTTCACCAGCAGACTTGCACTACAAGAAATGTTACAGGAAGTTCTTTAGGTTGAAAGAAAATGATATCAGATGGATCTTAGATCTAAACAAAGGAGTGAAAAGTGTTGATACTGAGTATATATAAAAGCTCTTTCCCCCCATGTGTTCACTTAAAAAAATGACTGTTTAAAGCAAAAATAATTGCAATGTACTGTAGGGTTCATAACATTTGTAGAAGTGAAATGTATCACTACAATTACACAAAGAACTAGAGCAAGGTGAAGGGAAATACACTGCTGTCAGGTTCTTGTGTTATACATGAAGAGGTATAATATTAATTCAAGATAGACTGTGATAAGTAACGGATAACAGTTAACCCTTAGAGCAACCACAAAGAAAATAAAGCAAAGAGATATAGCCAAAAAAGGCAACAGAGGAAATAAAATGGATTACTGAAAAAATACTTGATCAATCCAAAAGTTGGCAGGAAAGGAGGAACAAAGAACAGATAACACAAATAGAAGACAAAAAACCCAGAATGGTAGACTTGAAACCAACCATATAAAAAATTACTTTAAATGGAAATGGACTAAACAATTAAAAGGCAGAAAACGTCAGGCTGAATTTTTTTTTAAAGCAATTATATGTTGTATTCAAGACACATATTTAGAATATAAGACACATAGTTAAAAAAAAAAGAATAGAGTATATACTTATCAGACAAGGTAGACTTTGAGAATTTACTGGAGAGGTAGAGGAGCATTTCCTAACGATAAAAGGATGATTTCATCAGGAAGAGATAACGATCCTTAGTGTATACCCACTTAACATAGCTTCAAATTACACGAAGCAAAGACTGGCAGAGAAATAGAGAAATCCACACTTAAAGAGTTGGAGATTTTAACGCACCTCTCAGTTACTGAAATAACAAGTAGAGAGAAATCATTAAGGACGCAGAAGAAGTGAACAACACCATCAAACATCTTATCCTCATTGACATTCTTAGAGCATAATATTCAACAAAAGCAGGATACATATTCTTTTCAAGTGCACATGGAATTCACCAATAGAGAGCATATGCTGGTCCATAAAAAGTATCAATACATTTCAAAGGATTGAAATCATATAGGGTATGTTCTTTGACCAAGATAGAATTAAAGAAACAAAGAAAAAAAAATCTGGAAAATTCCCAAATATTTGGGAAGTAAGCAATACACTTCTAAATAATACATGGGTCAAAAAAGAAACCACAAAGGAGATTAGAAAATATTTTGAACTGAATGGTAAAACACAACACATTAAAATTTTGGGAGATGCAGCTAAAGAAGTGTTTGGAGAAAAGTGTGTAACAGTAATGTTTATATTAGGAAAGAATGGTTTAAAACTCCTGTCTATAGCCACCTCATTCTGCAAGATCCTATGAAGACAGTACTGTTAACAGTCTGCTCTTCCTAGAGGTTCCAAGTACTAAGGCTTTAGACACACATGACCTGGGACAGTGTTGGGAGGAGCCCCGCCCCACCTCATTCCTTCCCCCAGCAGGGCCCACCTCCATCCTGAAGGGCCTCTCTTCTTCTTTCTACATGTTCCCTATCTGTGTACCAAATAACATGCACTGCATATAGCAAGCACTCAGTGAGTAAAATTAATAGTATTTTAATAAAATGCTCCATGGTTGTTCCTTGTCAGAAAATTCATGCTCGGTGCAGGGGAAAAAAAAAGTCAGAACTGTGTAATATGTGATTCTACAGAGATAACCAGTTTGGTCCTTCAGCTGTTTTCTTGAACATAGATTAACACATTTTTTTGAACAAAAATGAGATCATTCGGGCTTCCCTGGTGGCACAGTGGATTAGAATCTGCCTGCCAATGCAGGGGACACGGGTTCGATCCCTGGTCTGGGAAGATCCCACGGGCCGTGCAGCAACTAAACCCGTGCGCCACAACCACTGAGCCTGCGCTCTAGAGCCCGCGAGCCACAGCTTCTGAGCCTGCGAGCCACAACTACTGAAGCCCGCGCGCCTAGAGCCCGTGCTCCGCAGCAAGAGAAGCCACCGCAATGAGAAGCCCGCTCACTGCAACAAAGAGCAGCCCCCGCTTGCCGCAACTAGAGAAAGCCCGTGTGCAGCAACGAAGACCCAACACAGCCAAAAATAAATTACAAAAAAAAAAAAGAGACCATTCCCTGAACACTGTTGAGTGACTTGCTTTCCACCCCGCCCGGACATAACAATACCTCACGGACATCGAGTCACTTTACAGGTTTCTTTTTAATAGCCGCCCAGAGCTTACTTTAACTAATCCCCTCGCGAACAGAGTTTGGGGTTACCTTTATTTTTCATTATGCATCCTTCACATCTCTTGTTGAATACTGTGGGGAGTGTTTCAGCAGAATAAAGCCCTGGGCGTGAAATCACTGGACCAACGGATTTGCGCAGTTAGCCTGGTAATCAGTAGTGGCCTTTATCTTTCAAAAGGTTGTGCCTGTTTATATACTCTCCAATTATAGATAGGAGCCTTTCAATAAACCTTGTTGGAGTGAATGCTGGTTATTTGTTTGGAGATGTATTCCCACGACCGAGAGGTTCATAAATGTGGAGATAAGACCCAAGGCAGGGGATGGCCAGGGGGGCCGGGCTGTAGGGGGGCTGGGCAGGCAGCTCCTGGAGCTTTGGGTGCAGACAGGCCTCTGCAGAGAGACCCCAAAGGACAGCTCAGTGCTTGCCTCTGCAGACCACAGGTCCCCTAAACAGGTTTACGGAAATCTCATGATGTCTTGTATTTCTCAAGAACACCTTTGAGAAATGTCAACTTTCTGAGCCAGTCTCCAAATGCTCAGTTATTGAAAAGAGGCCCAAAATGGCTCTTCTGCTACAAAAGCAAAAACGATGGTGAGCTTTTTCTATTTTCATTTTTGGAAAAATCTAGGCAGGTAATTTCATTTCTTTATGATCGGTGTGCTGAAAACAATTTAAATTAAAAAATACTTTTCTTGAATGGGAGTGTCTGCATAAACGAACTTCGGCACAGTGACAATTATTTAAATTAAGCTGTGCACTATATTAAGGTATCACTGTTGTGTTTTTCAGACCCTCCCTCTGCCATTAAGGCTCTTCTCACTGTAACTCTTCATATGTCTTCACATAACAATAAGTGCAGGCACTTAAATAAATGTGGGTGTGGCCACAAGTAGACTGTGGCTCATTCTTTACAAAGTCATCCCTAACCACAGCTGGAATTTTATTCTTATAATACTCCTAAGAGGAAAACTCGGAAGGAGAAGGAATTATTTGAATAAGTCCATTAAAAAAAAAACTGTTGATACAAGCAAAGCATTTTTTATCATAAAGTATCCAGGTGAGTTTTCCATACTAATTAAATCAGAATACTACCATTTAGCATTTTCACTAAAATACTAATACAACTATTAGTGGGTTTTTCCATACTAGTCAGAGTAATTGCTCAGTTCTCCACCTTCAATCTATGGGTATGATATTTGTCATTGATTCCTGGCTGGGAATCTCAGTGGCTTTGGAATTTTAAGCTGGACGAGACCTAATTGAAAAGCACTTTTATTCAAAACTTGATCTTTCTGGGGTGGTATGCATATATTTGTGCATGTCAGTATACATGTATATCTGTATGGTGTATATGTATCATTTGCGGGCATATACATGCATATTTCTATATTTGGGGGTGCAGGTCTCATGTCTCCTGCTTAAATAAAGTAGAGGTTTTTGAGGCTTCTGGAGCACCAAAGTGGGAGGGGGTCAGTGCCTTTAACTCCCTCCAGTGCTGTGTGTCTGCTACAGCCTCCCTTCCAGCCCTTTATCCTCCTGAAACCACGCTGGCATCCAAGACCATCTGGGACCACCCCAGGAAAGACCTGGAGGACTAATTTCAATATTTTCTCTCTTCCTGGTAAAATATCTATTGAAACTGTGCTGAGCTAGAAGTCTTCCTCCGGTTCAGAAACTGTTTGCCTGTAAACACACTGACCTGGGTTTGGGGAACCAAACAAGACCGGAGAAAATAAATAAACAGCAGGTCCACATTATGCAAGAACTCCGGCTTCTGGGGAGACTGCAGGGGCAGAGCACAGAAAAACCACTGCGCCAAAGGACGTAAAAAATGATGACCAGAAAACGTTCCAGCTCTTTGGGCTGCGGGCGTGTTTTTATTGGTTAATGTTTTTATGGCCATGTTCTTTGGGAGGCAAAAACCTTATCCCTGCAAAGATGGATTAAATGAAAATTGTTCGCAGCAGAGAGCAAGAAAGAGAAGTGATGCCGATCTCCTCGCTGCTCCCGTAACACGGGGAGGTCTGGGAGGGCAGGAAGCAGGGGAGGCTCTAGAAGCTGGGTGGCCGCCGGGGCACTCACCGTTGACGAGGCCATATTTCTCGGCCAGGAGGGCGGCCTGCAGACTTTTCCCGCTGCCCACGGGCCCGCAAAGCAGCACCCTCGGGGTGAACGGGGCGTTAGATCGATGGATGGTTTGGACATAGGTCAGAGCTGGAACGAGAGGATGTGAGGATAATAAACCAGGGTCCTAAAGAAAGGGAACCAGCTTACGACACCTCTGCCTGGGCTCTTTTAACGGCAGTAATTATTTCTCTCTTTTACAGCTCCGTGGAAACCCTCTGTGAATCTGCCGGGTAACCACAGGGTGAAGCTGCGGGGAAGGAATTACCCTTCAGGCCTGGGCACCGAGGCGGGAGGGGACAAGGAGAGGCACAGAAGCCACCCTCCGAGCAGAGCACTGCCCTGGATCCCTCTGACACAGCACAGGGGCCGTGCTGCCCTCCTGGTCAAAGGACGGCTGGCCGTGTGGTTGGGGGCTGGTCCCAGGACACAGAACACACACTGAATACTGGGTTAGGGTGTTTCCAAATTGAATCCGGGCTGAGCCTCACCCTGAAGCCCCGGGACCAGGCCGACCTCCTAGATTCAGACACGGGCTTTGATAAACACGACAGGCCACGCGGGGGCCTCGTACTCGGGGACTTCTAAAGGCCTTCGGAATTGGTGGAGAATAATTTGCAGCTGCGCTCCAGTGACACCAACTTTATTGCAAGTCTCCAAAGAGGCAGTGATCAAATGGGTCCCGGGAGTGGGCAGATGTAGCCCTGGCCCAGGGTGCCCCTGGCATCTGAGGAACAAAGAAGTAGGGAGACAGGGCTGAGGCGCATGCACCGTGGGGGGCACTGGATGCCCAAAGCTACTGAACATCAAACCAGGTCACCTCCCTTGAGAGTGGAGGGCAGAGGAGGGGGCACGAGTGGGCTGAGGAGGCTGTTTAAGGGCAGCCACTCGGCACCTGGGTGAGGGGAGCGGCCCGCCCGCTGAGGCAGAGGGCGGGGGTACCTCCTCCTCAGTCCCCCTTGCGTCCAAAGGGGGTCTCCCTCCCCGGCCCCGCCTCCTGCCCGGGTCCCCGGACCATCCTGCGCAGGTGCCGGGCTGCCTGAAGTCAGCATGTTGGCCCCTCGCCCAGGATGGAATCCATCCGAAGACAGGAAGGTGTCCCCAGGCACCACCTTGAAATCCGTGACAGGTGTACAGGGTCTTCCAACCTTGTGCTTGACGTCGGGGCACCTCCCCGGCCTTTGCCCACCAGCTGCTGTCACGCTCCCTAGCTGTGACAGCCACAAATGTCTCCAGACATTGCCACGTGTCCCGCTGTGGCGAGAGGGCAAAATTGAGAACCAATGACATATATTCACTGGGCAAATTTTGAACTCTCAAATCTTTGTAGGATTTTTTGATTGGAAGGGTCATTAGAGATGCTACGATTCCCCTCTGTTTTAGAACTAAAGGTGCAGGTAAGTTACCTGTCTTCAAGGTCAAGATGATAACCAGCATCTTCACGGCAGGGATGCCCTTGCTGCTAAGCTAAACTCTACCAGCCTTACCTTATCTGATCTGTGCACGGTCCCACGAGGGATGTGCTTTCCTTGTCCCGATTTTACAGACAGTTGGCAGGGCTGGGGCAACTCTCCCAAGCCCACTGCCACGGGTAACACTTTCCATCAGCGAGACGAACCCGGAGGAAGAGATAAAGATAAAGACAGCGAGGCTGTCTTTATCCTCAGACCTTCCAGGATCCAGCCCGTCTGAAGAGCACAAATACTACAGGCAAAGCAGCCTGCTTACAAATGATGCTTAATTTACAGTAAATAACCAAGTTAATTAGAAGTAATGATCCCCCAGACGGTCTCAACAGCTAATTATTCTTTTTAAAAATATGTGGTTGCTGGATGCACAGCAGAGATATTAAAAAAAACAACACAGAGAATTTTGCATTCCAATTTTCAATTTCTCTCTCTGCATTATTAATTAATAATAATTAATATTCAGACACTCACATTTTTATTTACAATTTCAGGCATGAATCCTTTATGAACGATCGTATGAACTTTTAAATTTAATTAAGTAGTTTGGAAGTAATTAATGTGTAAATTCAGAATCATGGCATAAGATAAATGTTGTGGTTGTTTATCTTTGGAGCGCAGTGTTTGCTACTAAAGACTCTTCCGAGATGCGAAATCACTGGAAATTTATAAGGCATCCATAAGCCTGGCATTTTTCAAAGTAGCATCACTCTCCAGACATGCCCCCTCGTACACCGACCCCCTTCGGAGAGCGAGGCTGTGCCGGCTCCGGCTCTTGCTCTCGGTAAAGCAAAGCCGCTCAGACAACAAGGCCACCAGCAGGTGGGAGCCGGTGGGAGGGCCGCTCCGGGGAGCTCAGAACAACCTCCCCACCAAAAGTAAACTTCTCTTGAAGAGATTTGAGACAATATACCAAAAAAGGGCATCGTAAACCATCAAGTGTCTTAAAGTCCCTGAGGAGGTATTTTCATTGTGTCAGGCACCAGCATCGCACAGAAGGGGATAACCGCGTGTGGAGACAACTGAAGCTCGGCAAGACTTTTAAAAAATGAGGGAATTCCCTGGCGGTCCAGTGGTTAGGACTCCGCGCTTTCACTGCCAAGGGCCCGGGTTTGATCCCTGGTGGGGGAACTAAGACCCCCAGAAGCCACACAGCGTGGCCAAAAATAAAAATAAAATGAAATAAATAAAAGAAAAGAATAAATTTTAAAAAAATAAAA
The DNA here is from genome assembly GCF_005190385.1 of Monodon monoceros. NCBI lineage: Eukaryota > Metazoa > Chordata > Mammalia > Artiodactyla > Monodontidae > Monodon > Monodon monoceros. The sequence goes on from NW_021703782.1 coordinate 109,578,510, forward strand.
ATGATAAATGCAGCTGCTTTGGGGGAGAACTCTTCTAACTTTCCTTGTCTTTCGGGACCGGATGTTGAATCCTGATGATAGCAACGTCCGATGTTTACTGAGCCGTTCTCTGCACCAGCTACTGGGCTCAGGGCTGCAGATACCTGCGTTGCAGGATCTCCTGCAGCCCTCACCTAAGTCCGTGAGGAAGGAAGGATTTTTGTTCCCATTTTGGGGATGACGAAACTGAGGCTCAGAGGGGTTAAGAGAGTTGCCGCAGGCTGCAGAGCTGACGTGTGGTGGGGCTGAGGTCACCTGGCTCCAAAGTCTCGGGACTCAATGGTCACACCCCTGACCCCCAAACAGGCCTCTTTCAGCCCATTTCTGAACATCTGTTACTGTTCCCAACGGCAGGGCCGTGCCCGGCATGCAACTGCCTATCCCTGCCCTCAGTGGGCTCAGGACACCTGAGTTGTGTTGTGGTTTTTTGGGGTTTGTGGCGCTGGTGGGTTTGGTTTGTACGTTTGTTTGTTTGAATATTTATAAATTTTCTCTTCCTCTTCCTTCATCCTCAGGGCAAGACTTCTTGCTGCATGTCCCTCCCACCCCGGCCCTCACCTCTCCTCACCCCCGCCCCCCCCGTCACTGTCAAGTCCGCTGACCATGCGGGCTATAGAATATTAGCCCAGGGTCTCAGAGGACGACGCTCCCAGGGACCCCAGACTCGTTTCTGGGCAGGGACCTTGGGCCTTCCGTGACTTGACTCCCGGGCTCCCAGGCACACCCTGGACACTGGACACTGGCATCACTGCCAGGAGAAGTGACACCAGGATGAGAGGGGCCGAGGGTCCACCTGGATTTACCCTGGTAGAAGACGTCCACGCACGGCTGGTCGGCAGTGATGACTTTCACGATTTTGGGGTACGAGGGGAGGATCCTGACGATGTTCCTGTGATACTCCAGCAGCCTCCGCGCCGTCTCCCCTTCCGAGATGCCTGCTGGCGCTATCAGTCGGTTCTGGATTTCGGACTCGGGGGGCCAGTCGAAGGTGGTGTGATAAATCTCTACCGGAGAGAGGGGCACGTTTAGAGTTGCCCGCCCGACCTGGGGGCGGAGCCTGCGGGTCCCAGCGGTGCTCATCCGCGCACCCCGGCAGCACCGCGCTCGGCTTTGGCTCCGGGCCCGGCCCCCCCCCCCCCCCCCCCCCCCGTCGCTATTAACGACAACAAAGTGGCGATGATGTTCAGCGCGAGGGGAAGGGTGGCCGTGACTTTCGGAGCGCTTCTTCTGTGCCAGGCTCCCACCCCCAGGCTCTCATGTCATCCTCACAGTGAGCAGATCACAAGGCAGGGCTCGGCGTTTTCATCCTCAAGTCCAGGTGAGAAAACTGAGCCTCAGAGACACTGGGCGACTTGTCCCATGTCACACAGCTAGAAAGGGGCAGGGACCACAAACCCGGGTCTTTCTGCTGCCCAAGCCTGAGAGTAAGTGCTCAGTGAGGGGTGGGCAGGGCTGTTACTAGGATTCCCTGTGAGACCCCACGGGGTGGTTGTGGGAAGGTGGAGACAGCCGTACCTCCTGTCTGAGGGTCGATTCTCTTCCCCAAATTTCTCTCAATCAGGACCGTGTCTGGAGCGCTCAGCACGACTGGGTAGAGAAGGAAAGAAGCAAAACCAGGCGTGGTGGGCAGCCGACCTGCTGCTGTATAAAGACATTAGAGCAACCACCATCTCCCATCCCCAGCAATGCCTTAAAAGAGAGGTCAGAACACAAACACGCAATCTCAGGACAGAGGAAGCCCACGCCTGAACACTTCGCCCGAGGACAGGCTTCAGTGACATATTTGTGCAGGACGCTTTTGCCACATTTGGGGATTATTTCCTAAAGAGAGTTTCTCAGATGTGAGATTCCTGAAACAAGGAATCACCAGGGTCAGAGCAAAACCTCACGTTTCTCAGAACAAGCCCCGAATGCATTTAGCTCCGTGGAAAATTCGACCGGGCTGTCCTCCTTTTTCCTGTTGGGCCACAGGCCCATCAAACCCCCTTCGTGGATGGTGCCTGGGCACCGGGGAGCCGCTGACAGAGTGGAGCGCTCACTCGCGGGGGCTGCAGGTCTGGGGGGAGGGCTCTCCAGGCGCGGGTGGGGCTACTCACTGACATGTCTGGGGGAGACCCCGAGGGTCTGGATCAACAGGGCCTGCTCCCGAGTTTCAGGGATGCCATCCAGAATCCAGCCCTAGGCAGAGAATGTGAAAAGGTGCTCACCTATGTTTACTTTTCCAGATTTTTTTGGAACTACTATAAAAGGAACATCATACCTTTATAGAAAGACTGGAACTTTTAAGGTCAGAGAAAATAAACGTTCCTGACAGCCGCCTCACCTCACTTAACAACTCCTCTCATAATATCACATCCCCTTCTGAATCTTACGTTTAAAATGATAGTCACACCATACGTATTTTCTGTCCTGACTTTTTCCATCCCGCGTTATAACCACCACCGTATTTTTCCTGTCGGCCCACCTCCTCGCTGGCCATATAACATTCCACCGAGTGAGTTGCCTCACGCGCTGAGCCGCGCCCCACGACCAAACGCCTCACCTGCCGCGCGTTCGCACCGTTACCAATAACACCGTGAGAACATCTCTGTGCTACAGCTCTTTCCACATTTCGGATTATTTCCTAAAGGGAGTTTCTCAGATGTGAGAGAAAAGGAACCACCAAGGGCAAAACAAAAACCCACTTTTCTTAAGAACAAGTCCCGAACAGAGCATTAAGAGGCCCGAGTTCAAGTTTCTGTTCCCAAGTGAACTCGTTATAGGGCTGAAATCCCTCAGGCATCTTCTTGGCTCAGCTGGGGAGCTGGTTTAGAAGATTTATTTTCATTAACCCTTTAAGTCCAATCGTGGGAGTCATATATGATTGTTGTACACTCTGTGGGAACACTAAAGAGCTGAAATAATAATGCTAGTCACTGGCAACACCACCGACCCAAACTAGCCACTGTTAACACTTAGGTGTATCTCCTTCCAGGCTTCACATAGAGATTATCTATTCTCCTGGCTGGCGGCGGGGGGGGGGGGGGGGGGGGAGAAAAGTCACACTGCACATACTATTTTGCAGTCTGTTCTTTTCACATAGTGAGAACGTTTCATGCATATTTCCCATGTCACAGAATGCTCCTCTCCTGGGAGTTTTCATAGCTGCCAGGCGTTGCATGAATTAACCTGCCAAGTGCTAATGAATCACATACTGCTGCTCATTTAGTTTCATTCCATTATAAAAAAAACACAAAAACTATTATTTAGGGACTTCCCTGGTGGTCCAGGGGTTAAGACTCCGTGCTTCCACTGCAGGGGGTGCGGGATCGATCCCTGGTGGGAGAACTAAGATCCTACATGCTGCGCAGCCTGCGGCCGAAAAACAAACAAACAAAAACTATCGTTTAAGAAGTGCTATATGTACATCTTGAGGTACACAGAATATCCTGATGAAGCTCTAAAAGTTGATACCTTCTTTTATAACTTTCGACACATTTTGCCACATCAGTTTCAAAATTGCCCACCGGTTTCTGAATCCAATGGCAGATCACCTGCTTCCCTGCATCTTTGTCAATGTCAGGCTTTATCCTGGGGGAAAATCTGTCCAGCAAACTAGAGTACACGGTAGCTGCTTTAATTTACATCTCTCTGATCACTAAGGAGGTTCAATATTTTTTCCATATGTGTATTGGCTATTTGAATTTTTTTCTTTTCCAAAATGTCCATTCATGCCGTCTATTCACTCTGCCCTTGGGGTTTGGTCCTCATTTGTTTACAAGAGCTCTTTACATATTAAGAATCTTAACGCGTTTTGGCAACTGCTACCACAGACTCTGAGAAAAATGATGTTGCCAACATTTTCCACAGTTTGTGTTTTGTGTATGGTGTTGTTTCTGACACACAAGTTTTTGGCCAAATCAATCAGCGCTTTCCTCTTTGGATTCTGGTGTTGTGTGGATGTATAAAAAGGCCCTTGCCACTGCAAAAGCTGATACGTGTTCACTTGCATTTAAGCTGAGTTCTCTTAACGGTTTACTCTTTACACTGAAATATTTAAAAGAGCCACATTTTATTTTGAAAATGATGTGAGCCTTGATCTCATCTGTTTCTTTGTGGATCTCCAACTGTCCCACGGTCATCTATGAAATAGCCTGTCCTCTCCCCTCTGAATGTCACCTTTTTTTTAGTCACAGCTACATGCTGATATGATGTTGGCTCTGACATCTTTCTGCCCGTAGACTCTTGCGCCATCCTCACACCACCTGAATTCTCGCTGTTTTGTAGTTTATTGTTCTGTCTAATAGGAGATGCTCCTCCTTCTTTTTATGTTTTTCAAAACTTTGTTCCTCCAAGTAGGCAGAAAACTATTTTGTCAAGTTCCAAAATATAAATTCTACAAGGTTGGGAATGACATTAAATGTATAGAGTAATTTGCGGAGGATGGACATTTTTACAATATCAAGTCAACATTATTACCTTCCTGGGAATCTCCTGGCTGTCCAGTGGTTAGGACTTGGCGCTCTCCCTGCCGGGGACCCGGGTTTGACCCCTGGTCTCGGAACTAAGATCCCACAAGCTGTGCGGCCAAAGAAGACCGCAAAAAAAACCCCAAAAACCATGATCTTCCCATTTGCTTACGCTGTTTTCTTTTTAATGTACCTCAGCAATATTCACATTCAACAATTTCTAAAGTCCTTTCAAATCCTATGAGCCTAGAGTTATACACATATACACTAACGCCTTCAACCTGATGGTCAGATAAAGTAGATAAAGTGAGCTTTGGAAGAGTGAAATAAAGCTGCAAATTGTCTCAGGTCTCCATTCTTTTTTTTTTTTTTTTTTTTGGCTGCAGTAGAAAAGGATAGCTTTATTACTTTGCCAGGCAAAGGGGGACACAGCGGGCTCCTGCCTCGAAAAACTACGTGTCCCCCTCAGGTCTCCATTCTGCGGTGAGGCGGGGTCAGACAGCCCCAAGTAGAAGCCCAGGTTTCTGATGCGGGCTCCCAGAAGGGGCCCCCTGCTCTCAGTCATTGTAAGAACTTGTCTGCCGTAAGGTCAGAGGATGGACTGATAGGGTGAGCTGAGACCCAAGGTCACCCGTAACTCCTAATACCTGATGTACTGAACACCGTGTGGTTGAGGGCAAGGAATGTCTTTCTTTTTTAAAAAAAAAAAAAACGGGGGGAGCACATTTCTTCAATATTAAAATATTTAGGTTCCAACAGCCTCAACTGACAGTTAAAAAAAAAAAGCTCAACAAATTTACAGAGTAAAGGGTATTGGAAAAATCAGGCACGCTTTCATTAATTCCTTAAATTATGCAGGAGAACGCGCAGCCACGGAGCCCCTGGATTCTAGAACTAATGAAGCAAAACTGCAAAAAAAATTTTTTAACAGCCTTTTGCTCCCTCAAGTCCTTGTTATAGGCAGCCAAGCGCTGGCTGCAGCTCTTACAAAGAGCAGACACCTACAGATGTGCGCACCCCTCCAGGAATCAGGAAGCACAGGGTCTGAGAGCTCCCCCACTTACAGTTCTGGAAGCCGAACCCAAATGTTCTGAACTTTGGCTACATTCAGACCCCTTTATTTTTTCCTTATTTGGAGGGGAGGGAGTCGGAGCCCCCTGACTGCTTCTTCTAGGACAAGGGCTGGTAATTCTGTTTCGAATCCCTTTTTGAAGCTGAAAGAAGGTTGGAACCCCGCCTTCACTCAGCACTGAGAAAGGCCTCCGCTTTTAATATTGCATTACTGGGCAATCATTATAATCTTGCCCATAAATTTGCAGCTGGTATCAGTATGTGGTCCAAAGCTTTTAGAAGTATTCAGGGGAACAGCTCTCACCGACTGGAGAAAGCGGGCCTTCCAATTACACAGGAAAAGTGCAGCAAAATGAGGAACATCTCCCTAATTAACTGGCCTCATTGGTGCATCATTCTGGTTTGGATGTGAAATTTAAGGAAGGAGAAGAGAAGGTGCGTGGGGGGCGCTCGAAGCGAATCCCAGGCCACCTGCTCTCTGGGTTACTCTTTCAGACTCAGGGAGACGGTGCCATCACCCAGGTGCAAAGGAACGAGGGCCCTGGAGGACCTCTTAGGGCAGCAACCCCACCCCACTGGTGCAGCTGTGGAGACCCTTCATCCCCACATCAGTCCGCTTGGGAAGGAAGGGCACAGTGACCACGGCCTCTGCGTCACGGAGTGTGGGTCCTGGAGCATCCTCAAGATGGGAGCCCCAGGCTTAGCGCCTGCCAGAGATCTTCCTTCCCAGAGCTCTTGACTTTATATAGAGGTTATACGCAACTGCCCAGTGGCAAAATGGACCACACTTTCAAGGGGAAACAGCACTTCTGGTTGAGAGCAAGCTAATGGCTGCAAATTCTGGCAAAGCAAGGAGTCACCGATCAGTCAGTAGCGTCCCATGCCGGGATGGGACGCTGGTGAGGTGCATCGTGAGGGTCGCGGTTCTGACTTCCAGGAACGGCTGGATGCGGAGAGAGCAGTCAGTCCCTAATTAGAATACATCATCCATCTTCCTGACACTTCAGTGAAATGTCTGTTCCACTCTGGAGCTGCAGCTTTGTTCAGAGCAGGTTAATTGATATTCTGATGCCTTCGCTCGCCGTACCCCTGTGGCTCGGTTCTGTTTTATCACACATCAAAAAGGCCGTATGCTCAGGGCACTCCCTGCACCGGCACAGAGCTGGAGGTCTGCACAGCTGCGAGGGGTACGGTATCACAGGAGGGACAAGCACCGAGCAGATGTCACAGATGAAAAAACGGGGAAGAAAAGCAGCCAGCGAGCCTAGGGAACGTGGCGAGGCCCGGCAGAGCGCTGCCGGATGCCGAGTGGGCGGCCCGCTCTGCGTGAACACTGGCCTCTTCTGCCCTTCTGACTGTTATTAAAGCGCAGTTAGCAACTTCACGCTGCAGGACTCTTGCCCTCTGGGCCCCCTGCCTGTTTGATGCGGTGCCCCTTGTCTCCTCCCCTCTCCTCAAAGACCAGAGCGGGGTGCTCCCCTGGGTTCTTCCTAGGACGCCCTGATCCAGCTCCCGGCTCCAACCGCAGCCTCTGGAGCCTCCATCCCAGGCGCTCCCCGGAGCCGAATGCTGATTCCTCACCGTCCCGAGGAGGCAGACTGAGGCTGAAGGTTTGGATTCGATCAGACCCACTCAGCTCAGAGCGTGAACCAGGAGACACATCGCAAGATGCATCATGGGCCGCCACCTCCCTCGCTTTTCTCCGATGAAACGTTATACGGTTTCCCAACATATAAAAGAGGAAAAACCGGGAGATTTTTATCAGCCAGAAAAGAAATGCATATTAAAAGATCAAGTTTGGGAAACTGATGTGTTTCAGGACAATCGGTGAGAACAATTTTGATGAATACAAAAAAATGTTGACATCAAACTGCCCCAGTACTGGTTCCTTTGGTTTATACAGAAACATGACAGTCTTAGCCTGCCATGGCATCTTCGGGCGCCTTCCACATGCAACTCATCTGAAAGGTGACTAGCGGGAAGTTTTACTTTGAAGTTTCATCTCAAACAATAGGCAACAGCTGCTGGCATTCCTGACCTCGTTCAAGCCCGCGCTGCAGCAGGACGAGATTCTCCTGTAACTCGCCAGCACACTGGCTCTGCCGCCCCACCGAGGCTTGGCCTGGCCGCTTCCTGTGCGCAGCCCCAAGACGCACGTGCCCAGACAGGCTGAGACGGGCAGGAGAGATGTTTCTGAACAACCGACAGTGCCAAGTTCCACCCTTGCTAGCAAATCGGTGGACACAGGCCCGACGTTTTTCTATCCAAAGTGAATGTGGGAAAATCCGTACTCCTAGGTCTGCAGGTTAGAAGCCACTGATCTCCAGGGTGTTAAAATTTGGTAAAGCATGAATGTGAATGTCTAAGAGGCTTTTTATTCGTTCCAAATAGCTAAGAAAGTGTTTTAAAGTCAAATTCCTATAAAATGTCTGTGGGGCCACTCTGCAAAGGAAGATACAGTCAGAAAAACATACTGTTCCGTGCCCAGCAGACCAGTCCCACCCCAGCTCCGAGGCTGGGCGATGCCGAGATGACCCACCGCAGAGATAACGCGCTTCACGGCATCACGTCTAGTTCCCAGGTTCAGACACAGTGGCCTCTGGCTGAAAGCACAAGAAGTGGATAATCCAACAACGTCCAGTTAATGGGTCCATTCCTTTCAAACACTTTAGAGCATGTCTGTGGTGTGGACCCATCTCTTCAGAAAGACGATTAGTCTGTTAAGGTGTCAGTTTATCATATGCTGGTGAAGAGCAGGGGCTTGGGAACCAGCCTGTGCCACTGCCAGCCGTGGGACTTTCAACCAGGGACTCAGTCCCTTGGGGCCTCGTTCTCCTTCTCTGCAAAACGGGGACACTAACAGCAATCTACCCCGCAGCTGCTGGGACGATTAAATGAGGACCGTAAACAAACAAACACATAAACAACAACAAAACAAGCACAGTGCCTGGCGACGGGGAAATGGCCCAGTCCATGTTAACTGGTTTTATCATTATTATACTTTTGAGCAAGGTGAACTCTGTCCTTTTCCTCTACCTCCTGTCAGGAAGGAACCCCACTTAAGACTGTAGAACTTAAGGGACTTCCCTGGCGGTCCAGTGGTTAAGACTTCACCTTCCAATGCAGGGGGTGCAGGTTCAGTCCCTGGTCAGGGAGCTAAGATCCCACACGCCTCAGGGCCAGAAAACCAAAACATAAAGCAGAAGCAATATTGCAACAAATTCAATAAAGACTTTAAAAATGGTCCACAGCCAAAAAATCTTAAAAAAAAAAAAAGACTGTAGAATTTAATATAAAGAATTCATTTCAAAAGGCAATCTCAGGACTTCCCTGGTGGTCCAGTGGTTAAGACTCTGCACTGCCGACGCGGGGGGCACGGGTTCGATCCCTGGACGGGGAACTAAGATCCAACATGCTGCGCGGTACGGCCAAAAGATTAAAAAAAAAAAAAGGCAATCTCTTGGAAAGAGCAGTAACTGGCATCCCAGATATGAACTGAGGAAACCTTTCTAATCAACGAGGACTTGGGAAAAACACATTTCGGTAAAAGTGAGGGAGTCTAGCGAGTCGTGGGCTAGCGCACACCCACTCCAGCGTGCTCATCCGTTTTCCAGTGCCTGCCCAGGAGCCACCTGGGACGCCAGCCTGGGTCCAGCAGATGGGAAACAACAACCATGCTTTTCCAGTGGGGTGGGCATTTCCACAGGAAGACCTGGGGTGCATTCATTCATTCATTCACCCATCCATTCATCAACTCATTGCCATATTTATCCACCACTGTGTGTGGTACACTGTTCTTTCATATTGAAAAGTTCAGAAGCCCTGGGTCTGGGGGCTTGTCCAATAGATAGCACCTGGGGGTGATCAGTCACTGGTTCATGTAACTAACTACCCCCTCCCCAAGCCTGGCTGACCCGACTCTGTTACTTAGGACTCTTTCCTAGTTGGCCATTTGATTTGTGCAAGGCACTGAACTTCATCTGTAAAACGAGAGGATTGGACCAGGCAACCTCTAGCAAAGACGTTTATGGTCTAACAAAGACATTTTAAGAGTGAACAGCTACTCATAATTATGCAGGGAAAATAGGCATCAACCAGGACGAGGGACTGCCCTGCCTCTAAGGGTCTTTGCACATTAAAACATGATAATTTACTTGCAATCATGCAGCCTGATTCTCCTGTGAAATTCTGCCAGCTCTCGAAATCATGAAAAGAAGGGGGAAAACCCCGCAGGCAGTGGGGGCAGACCTTGGGGGCCGCTGACAAGTTACCTGGGTCTGATCAACACCTGTAATGACTCTTCTCCCAGGGAATTCTGAAGTACACACTGAAGGTCAAGTGCTGGGTCTGAGCTGGGTGCACACGTCAGCCCAGAGCTCCTGGCCTCATTCTCAGAGGTTGCAGTGGCCCGAGTTCACTGACCCGATGGTTTCTCAGGCCTCATTCCTCTCTCTCCATTCCAAATCCACTGATCCTGGCAGGGCTCGCAGCCAAGCAGCCAGCCTGTAGATTCACGCCTCCTCCTCAAGCTGGTGCCCTCTCCCCCTTTATCCTGGGACCGCCACACCTGTCCATCCGGGCCCTGGTGCAGGGAAAGCACTGGCCATGGGCAGAGTTGTGGCTGGGTCCACAACTGGGCTCCAACCCTGGAGCCTTGTGACCATCAATTACCTAAGCCTTGAGTCTTAGCCTGTAAGATGGGGGCAGTCAGACCCACCTAAGGGAAAATCCCTGCAATGATTGCACAAGATTATTGACGACACGTGTGATGACAAAGCTCCTGACGCAAAGCAGGCGCCTCACAGACACGGGTGCCTTTCTCCCTCCTAAGAACCGTCTGCGGTGCAAGGGCATTTGCATTTCCGCAGGACTGAAAGAGGCTGAATCTCCAAGTGGCTGACTTTACAAGGCTGCCGTTTCAGGCCCCAAAAGGTGGGCAGTAGTCTGGGGGACGCTCTGGGCCTCACCTTCACCAGGAACAGCTGTCCCTCCATCCCCTCCGTCGGTGGGTGCTGGTCACCACTGGTCACTTTCCCTCTGTCCGGCTGCCCCTGGCGTGTCTGGGTCATTTCCTTCAGAAACACATCCCATTTTCATTCCCTCTCTCCCAGTCAAAACAGCCTTCCCCTGCGGGCTCAGTTCCCTGGGGACATTCACTCTCAACCCACCCGGAGGCCTGGACCACTTTCCACATCTTCCTGAGCTCATCTCAGCTCAGGCCTGTGTTCTCCTGCTGCCAGAGACCAGACACCACAGTGTTGCTCCAGGAAAACCCGACATGACCAGCCGTGGAAAGCGCAACGTGAGAGGATCGATGACGTGTTCAGAGAATGAGAACTCATCGGTCTAAAGACTAGTGAATTCCACACAGTCTCAACAAATAAAAGGTACGCCAAAATATACATATATGCGTGCTCTGGTATTCTAACCAATACTCTCATTTATAATTAATATTATAGGTAGTACGTTTATAATTAAAATTGGGGGTACTTAATATGTTACAGATTATAGCTAAAAATCATCCACTTTAGTTTCCACAGTTCTTCCAAATCCCACTGACTGACGGTATTAAGCTACAAGCGGATCCCCAGACCCCCACATACCAACTGTTTAACAATCTCCTTATCTGCAAAGTAGGGATAATGCTGACGGGCCCACACTTCCTGGTGTTCAAGGTTAGGTGCAGTGATGAGCGTACAGGGCCAGCTCAAGGTCTGGCCAATTGCAGGTGCTGGAGAACGGCAGCTGCAACCGTCTCCGGTCTCTGGCACACGCCATGTTTTCACAGTTGACAGCTAGCTGCAAAACTAAGCCACACCAAGAGCCTGGGAATGGGCGATTGAGGGTGCCCCTCTGTTCCGTCCTCCTGGTGGGCGTTTCCAGCTCTCGGGAGGCAGGTCTCTGATCCGGCCCCTGGATCCGACCTCAACCTGCCAAGGGTGACGTGGTCGGTGGTTCTGAGTCCAATGCGGTCTCCAACATCACCGGGCCTCTCCAACGCTCTCTGCTGCTCCGAAGCCCACTTACAGTGGCTCGAACATCGGGCTCTGTCCTGCATTCCAGCCGTCTCTTTTCCCTCCCCGACGGCAGTTAGAAGGATCCTAAGGGCATCCCAGGCATCAGCTGCCCGCAGAGCACCCGGGGTGCCTGCTGCTTAGCCAGCAGATAGGTGGGCCACACACGCCATGAACAAGCCCGAGACCGCACCGCAGGGTCCAGAAACACCCACAAACGAGGGACCCACAAGGGGGTACTCACGGCGTCCAGCCTGGCCCGCAGAGCCCTGCCTCGCTGTGACGCATGCCGTTCAGTTTTCCGAGTGGAGTTCAGACCTCCCCTCCAGATGCCCAGCCATCCTGACTGCATTTGTGTTAGAGGAACACACAGCCCCGGGCCTCAGCAGAGCTGTTGATCAATAAACCCGCACTCCTCAGAGGACGCGAGGGACATCTACAAACCCGCGAGTGCCAGAACAACGGCAAGAAAATCCCACGTTCCCACCGTCAGAGGATGAGAGCTGGGTAATTCATGCCAGCCCAGTGACGCCGCCAGGAGAAGTAAAACAAACAGCGGGGGGTTCTGTAGACCAGAATCGGGCTTCTGCGTTCCGTTAGCGTTTCCACTATAAAACACTCACTCCCCTTACGGGCAGGGACGCGTCAATCTGTGACCAGACAGGAAAAAGTAAACAAGAGTCTAGAAATCTGCCAAGTAAATGTTAGACTCTCGGTTTTACAGTCGAAGTGTGCTCCAGCAACATCTCCTTTATCATAAAGTAACGGAGCATCTCCACGATATGAAATGAGATCAAAAAGAAGTTAACCTGTGAATGCAAAGTCTCACTTTGCATTTTCTGTAAAGGAAACACATGCACTGATCACGGGGGGGGGGGGGCGGCGGGGGGGAAGCGACTCCCTTCCAGGGTGCCTCGGAGACCTTCTTCTCCCTGACTTAGCAAGCTGGGGGCGTGGTCAAAGTTTTGCCTTTGGCGATGTCATTCTGCAGCTCAAGGAGGGAGATGACGTGGTGCCAGACACCGGAACTTGCTGGATTTCTGGAAGAGCAGTTCTTTTTTCAGGCAACACATGTATCCTTCCTTTGGGTCAGCAGCGGGGATCCGGCACTGCAGCCTCCTTTTCTGTAAAGTGGGAGAATCACAGTGCTAAACGCCTACCTGCACCACTAGCCACGGGCCCGTGAAAGCGGGCACTCTGTTTCCTTTGTTCTGTTTTGTCCCTCACACAACCTAGAATGGTCCCTGTCACACAGTAGGTGCCTGTAAGCCTTGGTTGTTGAAAACCTCACAGGACAGCTGTGCGGGTCTCACCAGAAAGTGCCTCCGAGCGTGGCAGTCACTTGCACCACGTGCTAGTCAAGGCTGGTTAACGACTATTGGTACCTTTACCTCAATGGACCTGCATTGCTGCCCAGCACCTATGCTGGGCTTAGTGTTGGCCTCTTCGGTGTTTTGTTTTTTAAATTTTTATTGGAGTAGAGTTGACTTACAATGTTGTGTTAGTTTCAGGTGTAAGCAAGGTGAATCAGTTATACATATACATATACCCATTCTTTTTCCGATTCTTTTCCCATATAGGTTATTACAGAACACTGAGTGGAGTTCCCTGTGCTGTACACTAGATCCTTATTAGTTATGTATTTTATATATAGTAGTGTGTATATGTTAATCCCAATCTCCTAACTTATCTCTCCCCCACCCCACGTTTCCCCTGCGGTAGCCATAAGTTTGATTTCGAAGTCTGTGAGTCGGGTTCTGTTTTGTAAATAAGTTCCTCTGTATCACTTTTTATTAGATTCCACATGTAAACGATATCATACGATTTTTATTCTTCTGATCTTCACCACAGTCTCAGGCCTGACGAGTCATGGGGTGGGTTGATATTTTCTGAGCTCGCTGAAGGAGGGGCCTGCTTGCATCCCATTTAAGTAACCACAGGTCCCCGGGGAAATGTTCCGTTGTTCACGCCTCTGCTTTTTGTGGAGGCGTTGGGAAGACTTCCTGACCAGCGGCTGGGGATGAGGGGGTGGTTAGAGCTCAGCACCCTGAGCGCAGGCGGGGCAGCGTCCCTCCGCAGGCCTCTGCCGGGCCGCCCCCGGGGGACACGGACGCAGCAGGTGAACCTGTGTTATCAGGGTGTGTTATCCGCTCGGGTGGGTGGGACTCCAAGCACCCTGGTTTGGGAAACAGAAAGGAAAGGTGCTGCAACACAGAGCGCGACCGAGGGGGGTGCCGACTACCACGCGAGCGCCGAGCATGCCGATCCCTGCCCAGGTCATACTAAAGGTCGCTGCCGACGGCCCCGCTCAGCCTGCAGGGGCTTCTTGCCTTACACCTGGCGAGAACCAGCCCTAACCTCCGGAGGAGTGAACTCCAGCCCAAGTGGACGCTCACAGAAGGAAAGAAAAGCCAAGGCCAATGGACAGAAGCCAGGGCCGGGGAGGCTCCAGGTAGTTTTGAAATCTCATTGTTTTTCCCTCCAGGCACTACAATTAAAAGACTGCTGGGACTTCCCTGGTGGCGCAGTGGTTAAGACTCCACGCTCCCAATGCAGAGGGCCTGGGTGCGATCCCTGATCAGGGAACTAAGATCCCACATGCCGCAACTAAGAGCCCACATGCTTCAACTAAAGATCCCACATGCTGCAACTAAGACCGGCACAGCCAAACAGATAAATTTAAAAAAACAAACAAAAAAAAAAGACTGCCAACTCTCATGCATGCAGGTACGGGATGTTCCAGAGCTCACTGGAGCAATGATTCCAGAAGCATGTTGTGGGCTCGCTGGCGGGTCAGGAGCCAACCCCGGAGGGTACAGGACCCCTGCCTAACACACAGGGAGGCCCATGGGGGCAGCAGGCTTCCCCCACCCGTTAGTGATCCTGGTTTGCTCTCACTCGGCTCACTTCGCATGGGAAAGCGGGGTAACCCTGCCCAGTGGGCCTCAGGGCCAGGCACGGTGCTTGTATGACGCGCTGCGCACCCCAGAGCCCTCGAGGCCTGCCTGCAATCCCCGGGCGCCCACATGGAGCCGCACCGAGGCCCGCCCAGCTCCCCCACCAGGTCCTGCTGCCGCCCACCAGCCCAGATGGGCGAGAGATGGCACAGGCCAGCAGAGGCAGACACGAGCCATCCGTGGAGGCCTCTGACTTTTCACGGGTGATGAAACTCCCAGCGCCTGACAAGCCATCATCGTTGGGCAAAGCTGCTTCCTCCCCACAGCTGGGCGAGGTGGCTGGCCATACACGGAAACATCTCTTCTGTCTCTCTTAGCCTGATGGTCCCTGCCTGTGATGGTCCCATTCCAATCGGCCTGGTCCTGGTGATGCAGAAATGCCTTTGTCAAAGGGATGGCACAGGGTCCCGGGGTCCCGGGCTGAAGCCGGGCCTGGCAGCCAGGTGTGGTGGCAGGTCCACACCTGTCCTGGCCCGCTGGTCCCCTGACCTAGGCTAAGTCCCTTCCTCCATTCGGACCTCAGTTTCCCCTTTCATAAAAGGTTTCATGTAGGAATAGTTCTCAAGACAATGTTTAAAAAAAAAGTTGATGAGGGCTTCCCTGGTGGCGCAGTGGTTGAGAGTCCGCCTGCCGATGCAGGGGACACGGGTTCGTGCCCCGGTCTGGGAAGATCCCACATGCCGCGGAGCGGCTGGGCCCGTGAGCCATGGCCGCTGAGCCTGCGCGTCCGGAGCCTGTGCTCCACAACGGGAGAGGCCACAGCAGTGAGAAGCCCGCGTACTGAAAAAATAAAAATAATAATAATAAATCTTTAAAGAAAATGAATAAATAAAATAAAAAAACTTCTTTGTAAAAAAAAAAATCAATAAAATAAAGAATTTAGTTTTCCCTATGGGATTCTCTCAAACATTCCAATAAAGAATTGCTTGTGACATGAAAAAAAAGTGCTCACTGGGAATAAGTTTACTTTTTCATATATATGGTGTTATCTGAAGAGTGAATGTTACAGATCATCTATATTAAAACAGAAGGCAGGGCTTCCCTGGTGGCGCCGTGGTTGAGAGTCCGCCTGCCGATGCAGGGTACACGGGTTCGTGCCCCGGTCCGGGAAGATCCCACATGCCGCGGAGCGGCTGGGCCCGTGAGCCATGGCCGCTGAGCCTGCGCGTCCGGAGCCTGTGCTCCTCAACGCGAGAGGCCACAACAGTGAGAGGTCCACGTACCGCAAAAAAAAAAAAAAGACAGATGCTTCTCTGTGTAACAAATACTCTTCAGAAGGATGTTCTTTCAAGGGAGTGTTAACAGCAGCTGACTCCAGGTCAGCTTGGTTCCAGGGAAGGGAACCAAGTGGCTGGGGGACAAGAGTTTGAGGGGGACCTGGGTACCTTTTGAATTTTGAACCATATGAATGTTCTGCAGTCAAGAAATAAATTTGTTCATTTTTTAAAGCAATCTCTCTGGCAGCGATATGAAGGCAGGATTAGGAAGAAAGAGACCACGGTAGCTGCAGGGGGATGGATTAGGTGTCAAAGAAGGGAAAGGGATTCTTGGTAATCCAAAAAAAACGGAGAGCAAACGGTGACTATGGTGAAGGTGAGATTTAGATTCTCTTTGGTACTGAGCCTTTCCCCTCACATTTCCTGAACTCCCTGCCTTACTTCTTAGCTTCCCTTTGCCCTACCGATGTGGTCTCAAGAACTGGGCACTCCCGGACTCCAAGAGCTCGGCTGCCCCTAAAGAAAAGCCAATTGGTCCCTGAACGTAGTGCCCACCTGCTTTCGATAATTCCAATACAAAGTGCTAATTTCTCTTTCTCTAATGTATTTGATGGTCACTTCAAAGACATTCTTCAAAGAGATTGCATGAGACCAAAAAAAAAAAAAAAAAGAAAGAAAAGGAAAAAAGGCAACATTAACTACAGAATCCTGATGGGTTGATTGCATTCTTTTTCCCTGAACACTACTCCCTGCCCCCTTTTTGTGCTCTAAATTACCAATTCTAGTCCCTGCGAAGTTAAATAATAATTATTACCATATAAATGAATATGCATATGTGTCATTTTTCTCCCTAAAAGCAAGAAAGCCTGTTTATTTTGGATGAGGGTTTGTTTTGTTTCTGAACAACCAGAGAACATAATTAGGAGCCTCATCTCTTACTCTTGAAATCCTGTCTCCACCGGGAAGAGATGAAAAAGGTACTGGATGTCCCTGGAAGCTCAGAGAAATTTTAAAACAAATTAAAGAAGGTATTTCTTTACTCTGCAGGTAACAACGGCTTGGACACGATCAGAATCAGAATGTCAGGCCAGAAGGAGCTCCAGTGCTCGAGCCCGAGTCCAGTGTTTTACAGATAGAGAAACAGAGGACCCGGGAAGTGAAGTACTCGCTGTAGACACACAGCGTGTGATGGCCAGACAAGTACAGAGTGGCCCAAAGCACGACTCCACGTTTGTATCCTGCTTCTGGGACTGACTGTGGGGCTTTGTGCAAGACTCTGCGAGTCTTAAGATGCTACATCCCTAAAACAGGGGTGATGGCAGCCGCGAGGCTCCACTGCGCTGTCGTACAAATGAAGTGAGATCACTGATGCGGCACTCAGCCCGAAACCGCCCATCAGTGGTCACCATCAACAGTATAATAATTACGGCCTCTCGGCGTGGTGTACTCTCAGTGTGGTGTAGGGGACGAAGCGCCAGACCGGGGCTCCCAAGCCTCTGTTTGGAGTCCAGACAACATCTACCAGCATCGTCAGAAGAGGAATGACAGTGACAATGAATATGACAAATATTAATACAAAGCGTATTGAGTCCACCAACAGCGTTAAGTGCAATGCACAGTACAGCATAGAGTACGATATAACTAACCGTAATGTCACTTATAATTAATGAATAATGCTCGTAAACGTTATGACCATTTTGAGGATGGCGGTAGCTGTCGGCAAGGACTTGGGATGCCTGGGCTCACGTGTGTCCGTGCTGCAGGTGAGCTGTGCAGCCTGGGCTTTCAGAGAAGCTCAAGAAAGCCTTCTGGAAGTTAAACGTGTGTTTGAGAGACTATCCTAGATTACTGAGGGCAAATCTGGGATGTCCAGTTGAAATCACAGAGAAAGTCATCCTATTTTCCCCAGAAACCACGACTCAGTGACTTACAGAGGTTAAAAAAAATTTTAAATAATCAGGGCTTCCCTGGTGGCGCGGTGGTTGAGAGTCCGCCTGCCAATGCAGGGGACGCGGGTTCGTGCCCCGGTCCGGGAAGATCCCACATGCCGCGGAGCAACTAAGCCTGTGCGCCACAACGACTGAGCCCGTGCTCTAGAGCCCGCAAGCCACAACTACTGAGCCCGCATGCCACAACTACTGAAACCCGCACGCCTAGAGCCCGTGCTCCACACGAGAGAAGCCACCGCAATGAGAAGCCCGCGCACCGCAACAAAGAGTAGCCCCCGCTCAACCCAACTAAAGAAGGCCTGCGTGCAGCAACGAAGACCCAGTGCAGCCAAAAATTAATTAATTAATTAATTAAAAAAAAAATACAGCCCCCATCCCGCTGAGGGGTTCCGGTCTGGGTGACTTGGGTGCACTCATACCAAAGGAGTGACACCCACCATGTGACAAGCAGTGCTGGTGAAGAGGAGAAACAGCTCAGCTCTGAAGAGCAAAGAGACGAAAGGCAGACCCAAACGCTTCCTGCCTGGGGATCCGCAAGGCCAGAGTTGAATTAGACTCGGCAAGTCATAACCAATTACGGATTAAGGCAAAGAGTGTTTTGTACGAGAAAGTCCCGTCCCGTTTCCAGTCACTTAGGGTGCTCTGCCCTCCCCTTCACTCCTGACAAACGATTCTTTCACCATTTCCCAGATAAGAGGGTGACCGATGGGTGGGTCAGTTTTAGGAAGAGTTGGTCTGAGGTTGGTTGAACTAAGGCGGCGGTAGGGGTCGGGGGAGCTATATTCCCAGTCCTGCCTTGTCTGCCTGCCGGCCCCTCTGCCCGAGACAGCCTCTCCGCAGACTGCCCCGCCCCCATCTCGAGAGGCTTCGGTGACAACTCGACTCCCCTGGGCCTGGTTTCCCTTCACACTGTGTTTGTGGCCCCATCACAAGCCTTCCCAGTCGGCTTTGTTTTGGGCACGTGAGGCTCTGTCTCCAACTGCATGTGGTGAGCCTGGGGCCCAGGGTACCACCCTGCTCATGGGGAATTGAGAAGGGTGAGTGGGGGCAGGGGGCAGGGTCCCAGCAGGATGGACAATGCCGTGCCTACAGAGGGCACTTGACTGGAGTGGGTGGAATCGAGCCGGGGGGCTTGGGAGCCGGGTCACTAGGAGGGAACTTGGTTACAACCAAAGTCTGTGGTTAAGTGGCCTTTCTCCTAACATTGCTGGAAGGTGGAGGTCTGTTTTTTATTTAGAACTGAAGAGAAAGGGTAGAATTGTTTTTATCATCGTGTGAAAGTATCATTTAGGACAAGGGTTAGCAAACTACAGCCTGCTGCCAGTTTTTATAAATAAAGTTTTACTGGAACAAACCATGCCCTTTCATTTATCTATCATGTATGGCTGCTTTCACATTACATCAGAATTGAGAAATTGCAACAAAGACTGTACGGTCTGCAAAGCCTAAAATATTTACTATCTAGCCTGGACAGAAAAGAATGTGTCTACCCCCGATGTAGACTGGCCTCTGAGCTCTGGGCGCTTGCCTAGGCCTGGGCAGTAAGAGACAATCAGCTCGCTGGGAACAATTTGAAGTCAGAGGAAAACAGGCTGTTCAGACCAGGCTTTGAAACTCAGACTGCAGCTTACTTGAGGCTCTCTCGTGATTTAGACCCACGCGGCTGAGGACCATGCAGAGCAAGCCTGTGAGAACTGCTCCTCCTTCACCAGTGCCCTGGGAAGGTGCCCAGGCATCTTTCCAGATGTGGGCCTCTCAATCAATTTTTGAGCAAAAGAGTGTATGTATGTGTCTGTGTGTGTGCGCCCACGAGTTCCGGTTCTGGGCAAGACAGAGTACGCCCGCTGTAACCTGTCAGCCCCACTGAAAGCAGCTACGATGCACGGACAGAACGCAAAGGGCGGGCATCTGAGGACTCAGGGAGTATCAATACAGTAGTAGGTGAACTGGGGAAGAAGATCAAAGTTCAAGATCCCTGCAAGCCGGCGTCCCCGAGCTGGTCTCTCCAGGCAGCCTGAGACCTGAGATGGGCAATAGGGAGGGACAGAGACGGGGCCAGGAGCCCCTATTTCTGGCTCGAGAAGTAAGAAAGGGGACTCCCGGGCTTCCCTGGTGGCGCAGTCGTTGAGAATCCGCCTGCCGATGCAGGGGACACGGGTTCGAGCCCTGGTCTGGGAGGATCCCACATGCCGTGGAGCAACTGGGCCCGTGAGCCACAACTACTGAGCCTGCACGTCTGGAGCCTGTGCTCCCAACAAGAGAGGCCGCAACAGCGAGAGGCCCGCGCACTGCGATGAAGAGTGGCCCCCGCTCGCCACAACTAGAGAAAGCCCTCGCACAGAAACGAAGACCCAACACAGCCAAACATAAATAAATAAATAAAATTTAAAAAGAAATGGAACTCCCAACACAGAGAGAGCAGGGGAAATCTCCCTGTGTTTTCTTTTCTTTTCTGTTTTTCTGCACTCCCGCCTTGAGGCCATCCTGCCTGACAAAGGGGGCCTGCGGGGGCCTGAAACTCTTACAGCGCAGGGGACCCTTCCTCCCCAGTCCCTAGAAAATGCAGCAAAGTCCCGTGAATTTTTCCTCTCACTGTCCTCCCGCCACTTGGCCCTGGTCACAAGCATTGTCACAGGAAGCCTGTGACAGAGCCAGGTAGATAAAGGCCCAGCTTTCTGGCCAAAAGATCAAATAGGGGGACACCAGGAAACTGGAGGTCACCAAGAAGACGGCAAAGAGGGGAGCGCAGGAAAGCAACCATATGACATCGTTTATGGACTCCCGCCTCACCCCCGAGGTGTGCACGCATGGGGCTGACCCCGAACAGCCTTCCAGCCTTCCTGAGAAATGACCTACAGCACAACCACTGCCCAGGCCCCCCTGAGTGGCACCCACACAGCACAGAGCTGTAGAGAACCACACAGCACTGCAAAGGCTTGCGAACAGAACTGAGGTGGAAACCACGGCCCAGAGAAGGCGGTTAGAACTTGCGACCCGAGCCCAACTCAATCAATTGTCTGCTAAGACGAAAATATCAACATTCGTCATAGGATTCAAGCAAGACCCAGAGTTTCAGGGCAACATTTTGCATGTTCAGGGTACAAAATTACTTAGCACAGGGAGAACCAGGAAACTTCAGCTCACATGGGATGGGACATTAGACACCACTACCAACGTGACTCAAGGGCTGGAATTGTCAGACAAGACAGTGAAGCAGCTATTACTGAAACAACGACAACGACAAAGCTCCCTGTGAACAAAGGCACACATAGAAATCCTCGGCAAAGAAACAGAAGACAGAAAGAAGAACCAAATGGAATGTGTAGAACTGAAAAATACAATAATCAAAATTAAAAGCTCACTGGGCGGGCTCAAGAGTAGCCTGGAGATGAGAGAGAAAAGATTTAATGAGCCTGAAGCTAGTTCAATACAAATTATCAATCTTATCAACAGAGAGAAAAAAAGATAGAACAAAACAAAACAGAACAAAACAATAGAGCTTCAGCGACCCATGAGAGAACACCGAATGGCCTGACCTTCATGCCAGTGGAGCCTCGGAGGGGAGAAGAAAGAGAATGGTGTGGGAATTTAGTTGAAGAAACAACGGCTGAAAGCTTCCCAAGTTTGGAGAAAAACATAAACGTTTAAATTCAAGGAGCCCCACAAAGAATAAATCCCAAAAAATTCATGCCCAGACATATCATAAACTTCTGAAAATTACAAACAAAGAAAACAATCTTGAAAGGGGCAAGAAAGAAAGGACACATTATTTATGAGTTTGAATGACTATGGATTTTCACCAGAAACCACAGTGTTAAAAGTGAAACATTTTGCAAAGTGCTGAAAGAAAAAACTGTCGGTCTAGAATTCTGAATCCCGAAGAAACTATCCTTCAGGAATGAAGGCAAAATAAAGACATTCTCAGAGGAAGGAAAAGCAAGAGAATTAATTGCCGGCATACCTACCCTAGAAGAATTGCTAAAAAGTTTTTCAGACGAAAGGGGACACTTGGAACATCGGGAATGAAGGGGGAACAAGAGCAATAGTAAATACCTGAATAAATATAACAAACTATTCTCCTCTCGAGTTTTTAAAATACGTTTGATGATTGAGACCGAAAATTATAACTTTTGCCCGATGAGATTTTTGATGCATATAGATGAAAACATAAGACAACTACAACATAAAGAGAAGACAGGAAAGAGACCAATATTGCCCATTCTGCCTGAAATGGTAAAATACCGACTCTAAGTAGACTGTGGAAATCTAAGTTTGTATATTGTAATTGTTAGGTCATCCACTAAAAAACAGAAAAACAAAAACACCTACAAAGAGATAACAGTAAAACACACAAGCGAAAAATTAACATGGAATACTAAAAAATTCCCAAACAACTGATAAATTGGACGAAGACCAAATACACATTTCTTCTTATAAATCACAATATCACAACCCCCGTCCACGCCCCAGGAGGCTGACCTCCACGGACGGCCTCACCTGGACCCCTGCCCTCTGGCTTCACGGGGTCTGGCGGAAGAGAGCGCTGGCGAGAGGTCCGAGGATGGAAGGAGAGTTCGGGGCCCCCCCAATCCTCCCTCTGCCCCTCCAGGTCCGGGGCGCCTCCCTCCCCACTTCTGCAGCTGTCCTTCCATTAAAGGCTCTCCTGTGACCCCGTGGGGTGGGCCAGCTCTTTCCTACAGGAACCCCGATGGGCTCCCCAGATGCCACCTTGTTATTTTTCCTCCATCCAAGGTGAAATCCACGTGTACAGCCCGACCTTCACCGAGTTTAGGTTCTTACCCTTCGCTGCAGGTCATCTCTGCTCTGGGACATAAACACACGGCCCTCAGTCTCCTTCATCTGGTAAAGGAGGCCCCCTCTCCCCGGAGCCCCCGCTGGCTCCACGCAGGGCTTCTCACCCGCCTGACGCAGTCCTCTTCCCTCAGGCGTTCCTGAACCAGTCTGACGAGCAGCATGTCGGGCAACGTCTACAGGAAAGATGACACAGGATGAGACTCTGACCTTCCGTGTGGGGCTCAAAGGGACACAAACTGGCAGGCCAGCGGGCTCGCTAAGAACCAAGGACCCAGCCCTGTGGACGCGAAGCTTCTCCAGGTCCCGGGCCGGGGCCCTGTGGCCTCTATGAAGCCCAGGCCCAGACTGCGGCCCTGCCCTCGTCCAGCCTGGGCTCCTCTTTGATGACCCCCAACATGCATGCGCGCCCACCTCCATGCTCTGGCTTCTCCTGAGCCCCCGCCCCAATGCTCTGCCCCACCGCCACCTGGGTGACTCCAGGTTCCCGCTGAGCCTCAGCCCCAAGTGCCACTGCCTCCAGGCAGCCCTCCCTGACCCTTCCCGGGCTGGGTTGGCGGCTGCCATAATCCTCGATGGCAAACTCTGTTACTGCACTAACCAGACACCCTTCCAGGGGCCTGCTCACATGTCTGTCTCCCCAAAAAGTTTCACAGTTCCTGGAGGAAAAGGACTGAGTCTTACTTGCTTTGTCCCCCAGACAACGGTGTACGAGAGGGAGCCGGTGGTGCACATCTCTTCCCAAACCCACGTTCCGTGACCTCACGGTGGTAGCCTGAAGCAGGCCCTGGTATTCTGTGGCATTTGTACCACGGAAATGGGCAAATGCTACAAAGGAGGGCTTTTTCCCTCAGAGAGCTGGTTGTGAAACATTGACCAGCACACTTCTGCCCCTGTACCAAAACAGCGTCGGGGATGGAGGAAGCCCCTGCTGACTGATGACTTAACGCAATTTCATGTTCCCTAATTCGCTCAGTAAGTACTGAAAACGCTGGTGGTTTCTGCTGAGCGTGCGCTGGGCGCCAGGCTACAGCAGTCAATGTTTACAGCTCTGTGCAGTCTGTACTATTTTCATCCCCTTTATACGGATGGGGAAGCTGGGCGCCAGAGAGGTTAGGTCACCTCCCTGGGCTACACAGCCAGGGAGGAGCAGAGGCAGGACCTGAACCCGGGCAGGCCAGGCTTGGGAAGGACAAACAAGCAGCGGTCGCGGGGGACGCGGAGTGGCACCTAGAGTGGCCTTCCTTCTGCTTCCTCTCTTCTCAGCTGTCTCTCTCGGATCAGAAGTGACATCCCATTTTTCACAACCAGGTCTGCTCTTTCTAACAAAACCTCAAACGCCCCAGAGCCCATGCCCCTGGAAAACCCGCTCCCAGGTGTCCCCTTGACCTCTGGTCACTAAAAGCAGGTGCTTCTCCCCAAACCCCCCAACACTCGGCCAAGGGAGACTCCTGGGCCAGCCCCGGGCCACACATCCCAAGCTATGTCCGGGCTGAGCAGCCTCCAGGAGGGGGCAGGGCCTCTGCCACGTGCGGGTGAGGGCCCTCAGGGCCACGGCCCAGCAGGGGAGCCCAGAGGCACCCAGCTGTGCAGTGAGGGGCAGGGGAAATCTACCTTACACTCCTTTTGCCAAGCTGGGGACCCTGAAGCGGGAACACGTAGGCCCGGGAGAACGAGCACTTTCCCCTAATTTCCCGAAGTATCCTTAGGGCAAGCGGTGGGCCTGGCAACATGTCAGTGATGCTGGAGAAAAGTCTGGACCTCTCATTTTAGAGCCAGCGTCCAGAGTGACCAGATCCTGCCTCGGGAATGCTGCCGTGTCTGCCTGGAGTGATGAAGGAGCACCTAAAGGGACAGAGAGCTGGGACATCATGGAGCCTCTGGGACAGGCTGTGGGAACGCTCGGGGCTGCTGACTTAGAAATGGCGTTTTAATAAGCGTCCATGCACGTGGCAGAACCCGTCCCCACCTCACTCTCGTTACGTCCTGGGAGAGAGTCAGGGGAATAGACAGCACTCGGCCCCCTCCGTGTTTACCTGCGCGCAGTGAAGCGGCTTCGGTCAGTTCGCACACAGAGCGATTCCGAGAGAGGGAGTGGGGAACCAGATGTGCAGAGAAGGGCTGGGAGGTAGGGGCCAGTCCCCACAGGGGCTCGAGTTCACCTTGATTCTACAGGCAGCACCCTGACCTGTCTTCTCTTTGAGTCGTTTGAATGGGTTCCCCAACAAAAGCACGCTGGGCCTGGGCATGTGGAGGTGGCAGTGAAGGGTGTCCCGGGAACCGGCTCACAGGGGAGGGCCAGGGGCTAGAGGGGGAGGAGGTGGAAGGCCTGTGAGCTGTGATCCAGAAGGTTCTCTCCGGCTTCAGGAGAAGGATGGCCCGAGTGGGGAAAGAATGTTCCCAGGGAGCACCTTGGGGGACCACTGGATTGGCCGGGGACTCAGACACTCATGATTTGGACCTTGGTCACCTGCTGAGTGACCCTGGACAGTGCCTTCGGTGCTCTGAGCCTCACTTTCCGCGTCTGTAAATGAGACGAGGACCAAGCGCTTCAAAGAGTTGCCATGAGGATTAAATGAGGTAATACACGTGACGCCTGGGACGTGCGTGGCCCCCAGCAAGGGCTTGGTGCTATGGCAATTGTTACCCTCAGGCCCCCTTAATAAGCCCTGCACCTCCTTCCTCAGCAAGGATCTGGATGAGGAAGCAGCTCTGCCCAGTGGGCCACTGATGCCTGGGCCCAAATCTCTCCCAACTCCCACTCACACCTCTGATAAAAGATGTGGGAAGTCAACATAAATTCCAAATGCTAAGGCCCATTGCTGGGGGGTGGGGGGTTCCTGGAACAGACGTTTTTATGTAGAGCAGAGACTCACCCTCAGCATTAGGGCTCATCCCCCCAACCCCTGCCCAAGGCTGGCTCCATTCATGGTTCAAACTCCCACCTCTTGCCTACATAATGGCTGCTGCAGCTCCAGCCAGCTGGGTGACCTTGGGACTTGCCCCCTTCAGGCCTCACACACTACACCAGTAGAAATGAGTAACAATACTTCAGTGTTTGCTTTTATTTTCTGCCCAGCATCCATACACTCCACCTCCAGTAATATACAGTCCCCCAAAGTTCCTTTGAGGCCACACTGTCTTGTCCTTCAGCCTTTACAGTTTCTGTGCGGTCAAGCCCACCATCGGATCCAGAGGAGGGCCCTGATGGGTCCAAGCTGATCAGCATATCCCACTCCTGGCCACTGTGATTGTTTCAGAGGCTGCCCAAGGCCCAGTCCCAGCGCGTGAGAGTCAGGCCCAGGACATGAGTGCAACCATCAGGGGCAGGAACCTTGCTTTCCACTGGATCTGGAGCTGAGAGGATGTAACAGCTGGAGCCGCAGCAGCCACTTTGCAGGCACAGGGGGGAGTATAAGGGAATAAAACCAGTACAAAAGGAGAGAGAGAAACCAGGTCTCTCAGCCCCAGAATGGCTTTTCCAGGATGTGGAATTGGAAGAGGAAGAGCAGACAGCAAGAGGATAAGGGAGGGGGCGCCTCTGATGGGAACTTGTAATGTCGCCCCTTGAAAGTTATGGGGCCACTATGGCTTCTAGAAGTGGACAGCAAAAGTCAAGAACAAGAGTGAGCGGGGGAGAGAGGATGAATGAATGAGTAGGCCAGAGACAAGAGGGAGGCTAGCCGGCATCTGGTCCCTGGTTTCAGTATCTCCTAAGACGCCTCTGTGTCCTTACATCTGCCCTCTGCCAATTTCCTGCTTAAGCCAGTAGTTCTCAACTTGAGCGTGCATCCCGGAAGAGCTTTTGACTCCAGGGTGTCTGACTCGGCAGGTCCGGGTTAGGCTGGGAAATCTGCATTTCGAGTAGGTTTTCGGGTGATGCCGAGGATGCTGGTCGGGGGACCACACCTGGAGCATCACCGACTTAAGCAAATTCCAGCACCCAAGACCCTACCCCACGTGGAAGAAGTTGCCGGAGAGGGAGAGTGCCCTGCTGGTGCCCATATGCCCCAACGATCCCAGGAACCGCCCCACCCCCGCGGCTGCCGAGGGGAACAGGGAGCAGCCCTGCCCCTCCCCTCCACATGTCTTCTATCCTTTCCTGTCCCCTGGTGTCCCCCGCCGACCCCAGGCGCAGCTGGTTTCCATCCTGAGATTCCTCTCCCTTCCCTGCCATCACCCATTCGGGAAGCAGCATTCAAACAGGTTCTGGGACGCGGGAGACGAAGGGGGTGCAAGCTAATCAAAGAACACGGGTTGAGGGCTTCCCTGGTGGCGCAGTGGTTGAGAGTCCGCCTGCCGATGCAGGGGACGCGGGTTCGTGCCCCGGTCCGGGAAGATCCCACATGCCGCGGAGCGGCTGGGCCCGTGAGCCACGGCCGCTGAGCCTGCGCGTCCGGAGCCTGTGCTCCGTAATGGGAGGGGCCCCAGCAGTGAGAGGCCCACGTACCGCAAAAAAAAAAAAAAAAAAAAGAACACGGGTTGAAAGGCGACGGGTCCGGGTGGAGCGCGGCGCCCCCCACGGCGGGGGACAGGCCGGCGACTTTGAGCTCGGCCCCTCGCGAGTGCTCTCCCCGCCACTCACTGCCTCTGTGCTGTCTAGGTGCCAGCTTTGATGTGTCACGTCAGCAGCGGGGGCTTCCCAGGGTCCGCTGCTCGGAGTCCTGCCAAACTGTCTTTGCAAGAATCAGGCTCCCTTCCTTCCCGAGCTCTGCTGTGCTCTCCCACCCCAGCCCCCAGAGCCTGGCTTTTGGGGGAGAATCAGGGACAAACGGATGGAGCCCAGTGCAGCCCCTGCTGGTCACCTAGAAGGCCCAGCCCAGGTGCAGGCCCCTGCCCCCCCGGCATCCCACTCGGTGGCAACGCGACCGCCAGCCTGCCTCCTTGCCGTAAAGGGCAGAATCAGCTGCGTTGGCCCCGGTTTGGACCTTTCTTCTCCTCCCAGCTCCCAGTGCCCAAGCCCGGGGCAGAACTGCTGGCCTGCGAACCTCGGAGGTGCCGCCCCTGCCCCGAAGACGCAGCCCCTGGAGGCTCAAGCCCTGGCTCTGGCCCCTGGGGCACCTCACTGAGCTTCTCCAGCCTGGGCTTCCTCCACAGGATGGCAGCAGCCCACAGGGTCCCATCACCAGGCCCCAGCCTCAGGGCCCCTGACGTCACTGTGTCACCTTCGGGTAACACTTGCTCAGGAGTTGTGGGCATGCTGTTGATCAACCGTTATGAACTTCCATCTGGAGCAAAGCAGAAAGGGGAGGAGTTGAGACTCCTGGTCTGCCAGGAGGGGAGAGGCCTCCCTAGAGGGGCTGCTGGTGGGGGAGGGAAGGCCCGTACTTGGACTTGCGCTCACTTAAGAACTGATCCGAGAATCCTTTAAAGACAACTCTCCTTTCAAAGTTTCTGCTGCTACTCGGGGCTGTCAGAGCAGGCTTACATGGCACGGACTCTCCTGGTTCTGAGAGGCAGGGCCCAGGCAGAGTCTGGAACGGGGACAGGAGGTGAGAGGAGGGAGAGGACAGGAGATGAGGCTTTGAAGGGAGAGCAGAGACCCCCACCCCGGGGCACCGACAGGCCCGCAGAGGGAGGTGGACGGGGAGGGAAACCCGGTAGTGGGAAAGGCCAGTGAACTTTAAAGGAGCTACAGAGACTGGTCTTTGGGTTTCTCTGTCTCCATCCTGGGCTGTCCCCATCCTCCCCCCGCCCCAAACCTTCCAAAAAGGACCATTCCGCACCACTGGAAGGACAGAGTGTGCGGGCTCCTGCTGGCTCTGTCTGAACACAGCCTCCAAGACAGAGAGCAGCCAGGTGGGAGATGGAATGGCCGGAAGGGAAGGAGACAACCCAGAGGACTTGGAAGCCAGGACTGCGGGGCAATCCCGGAAATCCTCAGAAATACTTGCAGGGGGCTACACCTCTCTGTGTAGACAGAGGCAGGATAAGGGCACAAGCGCTATTATTTGGACGTTAAAGAATGGTGACTGACAACCGGGCGCTTGGGTACATCATGTTACACCAGGTTCTTAATTTTTAAATGGGACTGAAGTTGGGAATTAAACGGGACTGAAGTTGGGAAGAACCCAGCTTTGGCTCCTTCTGGTCTGAGCAGCCTTTAGAGTGTGGCTCATTTATTCACTCAACAAACACAGGCAGTTCTGCTCTAACGCCAACAAAGAAACCTTGATTTAGCCATAACTGTGCTGTAAAAGTAAAAACTGCCGTGAGAAAAGGGGAATGGTGTCTGGGCTGGGCTCCCAGATGACCAGACGAGAACTCCCTAGGGAGCGTGTTTAAATCCAGATGCCTGGTCCCCCACTTCCAGGGATTCAGACTAAAAGAGTCTGGTGGGGCCCAGGTGAGTCTAATGTGCTGCTCAGGTTGAGCACCTCTGGACTATGCAGTTTTAAATTTGCAAATACATATGCTTCCTGCAGGGATTTCAATAATAAAGCTTTCCTTTTCTTTCTTTTTCTTTTTTTCAGTAAAAATCTAATACACTCTAGAGCAATCAGCTCCATCCAACTCCTGCTGCAAAGAAATGTCCTTTCCCCATGGAACCTGTACGCTCTTCCCCGCCCAGAGCCACGTCTAGGGCTTAGCAGGTGCTCAGAGGACACTCAGTAAATGAATTAGTCAAGCGAGCCACCGACTGACTGCATGAGGGCTTTCTGGCCCTGCATCCTCGGTTGGGGACCCTCGGTCTCCCCCACTGGCTAGAAGTTCCCAGGGGCGAGGAGAAGGAACTCATCTCTGGGTCTCCCACGGCACGGCACGCAGGACGGTGCTTGGCATACAGGAGGTGACGAGGAAGTGTTTCAGAAACCATTTGGAAATTCCGAAGATGGAAGCGTCTTGGTTAACACCCGCTACATAAGAGAATTCTGTATAGGAGGGCAGAGCCAAGATTAGCAGGAGAAAATTATGTATTTGAAGGTATTATTGCTGCTTGCAGAAAGAGCTGTGAAGGCTCCAGATCAGCACATGCTTTAAAGACAACACTTAATGAGTGGCCTCGCTGGCCGGGCTGCGTCTGCGGCAAGGCCACGCACCCACCCCCACTCCTCAGAGCACTTCCCTCCTTGATCAGTCCTGACGCCTCGGCCTTTCATCTTCCCTCCACCCGGCTTCCGAACCAAAGAGCCCCAACAAGACACCCTTGAAAGCACTTCGATGTGGTCTGAAATATGCTGATAATCAGAGTAATGAAACCCAGGAGGAATTTCCTTAAACGCCCTACTCGCCGTTGAATTTTCTAACCCTAATAAAAGCATCTTTATCCTAGAAATGAGCCTGCCTCTCCCACCCTGAAAAGCTTATCTTCGGCAGGAAATGAGAGACCCACTTTCTTTCTAAAACTGTATTTACCCCAAAAGCTGGTATCCCCCAAACTCTGACCACACACTCTGACTCCTGCAAGACAGCAGGGCAGTACAGGGGCGTCACTTGCTTGCCCTCAGAGTCCCGGCCAGGCGATGTGGGTCCGGAAGTGCTCTGGGTCAAGCGGTGTTCGAACCGGTTCACCATTTGGGTAGCGGGGCGGGGGGTGGGCGCTGACCTTGCTGAAGGAGGTTCTCCTTCACTTCCCTCAAACTGTTACTATAGGCAAACTTGAGGTTGGGAGTTTGCCTAAGTGACACCCTCGTCTCCAGGAACTGCCCGCACCCTGCCGGGCCCTCCTGGCCGTGGCCGTGCTCCATGGCCTTGATGCACCTGCTGTGTACACCCCTCACCAGAGCTGGCCCGGCCCTGGGGCCACCTGACCAGCTAGCCCACACAAATCCCTTTTCTGGAAATTTGGCCTTGGAGCTGCCTCTGTGGGTGGTGTGAACCGAAGACACGGGAACCTGGACGAGGGTGGTGGTCATGAGTGGCCGTGGAAGGCAGAAGACGAAAGGAAAGGAGAACCACAGGGAGAATGGAGACAGAGACAAGCAGCTGCACGGGGCAGAGGAGGCCAGGGTGCTGCCCAGTTCCCGGCCACAGAGCCAGGGAGGTGGGTGCTTCCTCCACCCGGGGCCCAGGAGTCACTGCATCCCCCTTCCGATCTCCTTTTCTGCCCTGGGCAGCCCGGGCGATCTCTGCTACTTGTCCCACCAGCCATCATTCATGCGCAGCCCACGAGGTCAGGAAGCTTCCTTCCGAGTTCTTGGAGGAACTGAGCACACGGCCACATGGTCAAGACCCGGCCTGATGAATGAAGATGAACACAAGAGGGGCGGCGACCAGCTCTCGGCTGCGGCCTCTGCAGAGACGGGCAGGAGAGCCAGGGTTCTCACCCCGACTGGCAGCCCGAGCCCTGGGCAGCCCCGGGTGGGGCCTGAATCCTGCCCTGGCCCTGGGCACTTACTCAACCTCACCAGGTACCAGCACACCTTGCAGGAAAATCGTGAGGCGGGGGGGGGGGGGGGGGGGGGGGGGGGGGGGGGGGGGGGGGGGGGGGGGGGGGGCCTGCGCACACTTAGTGCTCAGCAGACATCAGGATCCCTACTCCTCAGCCGTCTCCCCCCACAAACAAGAGAAAGCCTGCGTGTCAGCAAAGGACACCCGAAGCAGCAGCCCCGCTGCTCTGGGCTGAACGCCTGTGCCCCCGCAGTTCATGTGCTGAAATCCTCAAGGTGACGGTATTGGGAGGTGGGGCCTTTGGGTGCCCGAAAGAAGAGGCTCCAGAGAGCTCCGTGCCCTCTTGCCACGTGAGGCTACCGCGAGAAGACGGCTGTCAGCCAACGCTGAGTCTGTGGGCGCCATGACCTTGGAGCTCCCAGCCTCTAGAACTGTGAGTTACATTCCGTTTCCAAGCCACCCAGTCTCTGTGACAGCAGCCTCAACGGACTGGAGCATCTGCTTATGCTCCAAAGGGGACTTTGAAAAGATACTTGGAAATTTCTATTTGCATTTAAGAGAACCAACATGATCGAGCCCTATATTTCCCTTTTAAAAATGTCTTTCGGGCTTCCCTGGTGGCGCAGTGGTTAAGAATCCGCCTGCCAATGCAGGGGACACGGGTTCGAGCCCTGGTCTGGGAAGATCCCACATGCTGCAGAGCAACTAAGCCTGTGAGCCACAACTACTGAGCCTGCACTCTTGAGCCCACGAGCCACAACTACTGAGCCCGCATGCTGCGACTACTGAAGCCCGCGCACGTAGAGCCCGTGCTCCGCAACAAGAGAAGCCACCACAATAAGAAGCCCACGCACCACAACAAAGAGTAGCCCCTCCCTGCTTGCCGCAACTAGAGAAAGCCCGCGTGCAGCAACAAAGACCCAATGCGGCCAAAAATAAATTTTTAAAAAAAGTCTTTCAAATATAGTGTTGGTGGGATTTTAGAAACAGACCCCTGATCCTCCTGGGATGCCACAGGGTGCCCACCCTGAGGGGCGGAAAGAAGTGCCCCTGAGCTGCAGCACTCAGCGTCTTTCCCCTCTGGGGAGAGCTGGACCACTGCCCTTTAAACTCCCCGCCAGCTCAGGCCTGCAGGTCCTGGTGCAGGCCAGCAGGCGCATCACCTGTGGAATGGAGACCCCTGCCCTGCCCCCACCCACTTGATCGGGCTGACCCTAAGAAGAGCAGGGCTGGGCCACTCCATCGGTACACAACAGCATCCTCACGGCTACTGATCCTTTCCCACCACAAACCCCTCACCTCCGTGCCCACCGGGACCTGTGTGCCCTACTGAAGAATTCTCTCCTTCCTGCTGTCACATCCTGCCTATATTTCATTTTACCCCAGTATTTTCTCTCACTTAATCCACCAGGGAATGGAAAGGGTGGGGTAGGTGATGGGGGAGCCTTGGCAGCTCTCACCCCGTCCTGTTCCCCAGGACCCATCCTACCTGGAACTTCTGATAACGTGTCCTGGCATCTGCTGCCAGAGAGGAATATTCTTTTGCCATCAAGCTCTCCACGCTGAGGAGATTGCTATTCAGATGTTTGCGGAGCCACATTGCCTGAAGAAAGGAAAGAGGAAAAGAAAATTTTTGTGAAAGGAATAATTAAGAGGACACCATTACAATGCCTGGGTCCTTCCATATGCTACTAGAAAAGTCTGTCACAGGGAAGCATAATTATTTCTGGCTGGAAGGAGGCCACCAAGGGAGACAAACCCATAAAATCCCTCCCAGCTGTGGAATTCTGCTTGCCTGCCATTTCTTCTTCAACCAGCCATTGACTCTAAATGGACCTGGGAAACCTATGCTTTACTGCCCTGGGCCTGCCTCTTCAAGATCTGTGGACCATGAGTTCTTAACTCAAGAAAGGTTTGGAACAGGAAACACGGGGACAGGCCCTAATAGGGGTCACGACCCATATTCAATGTTCATTTTTTCTTAAAGAATGGGGAATGGCATATTCTCGCCAAGTGAATGTTTAGTTCATCAATGGCCACTATATACACTCTACCAGGGAAGAACACATTTGAAGGTATAATCGTGCAACAAAATGTTCTTAACACCAAGATTATACTGATGACCATTTCAGCAGCGGGATGATTCAAAAGGCCCCGGAGGGGGAATTCCCTGGTGGTCCAGTGGTTACGACTCGGCGCTTTCACTGCCGGGGCCAGGGTTCAATCCCTTGTCGGGGGACTAAGCTCCCGCAAGCCGCACGGCATGGCCAAAAAGAAAAAGAAGGCCCTAGAGGTCCCCCAGGGCAGGTATGAACCTTCATCTTTCTGTTCCTCGTGCTGGGAAATGTCAGCGACAAGATCAGGAAAGAGCCCGTTAGGCTTTCACTATGTATCATCTTATTGTAAAATGAGATTTGTGTGTCCCTACACAGCAGACAGGGGTGGGAACAGTGAATTTGCCCAAAGGCTTGTAGCTGAAACACCAGTTAGCGCCAGCGACTGCCAGGTCCCCAGGTCCAGGAGCCCCTGGTTTCTAACAGTGAAATGGTGATCGGGAGGGTGGACTGTGGACAGGAGTGAAAGCTGACAGCCTGACCCTGAGGAACGAGGCAGAAAAACTACAGAGAGATAGACGGATGGATGGATGAACGGATGGACAGACAGATAGGTGACAGACAAACAGAAGAGCTGGCTATCCTAACTCCAAAAGCAGGGCAGATGCACGTGGTTTTATGTAAGGACCAGACATCTTAATTCCTTTTCAGAATAAAGCCAGGCGCCAGCTAGTCGGGGGAAACCACCTGCCGCATCTCCTGGGCCCAGGAGGAGAGCTGACAGCGATGATACAGTGATCAAGGAAGAGTTCGCTAATGTTTATTTTTTTAAGTACGGTATATAGTTGATTTACAATGTTGTGTTAGGTTCTGGTGTATAGCAGAGTGACTCAGGTATATATATGTATACTTTTTCAGATTCTTTTCCATTATAGGTTGTTACAGGATATTGAAGATAGTTCCCTGTGCTCTACAGTAGGACCTTCTTGTTTATCATTAACTTATGTTACCTGATGCTCACTAACCAGGCTTTTGCAAACACAGAGTTCCATCTCGGATGATTATAACTGAAGACGCTTTGGCACTTAAAAAAGGAGCCGAAAGATTAAAACCATACATGGAATGAAGCTTCAGCTTCACGACAGGGGTTGCCTCCAAGGAGGGAGAGACAAAACGGAGTGAGGGAAGTGGGGTGAGGTATTTGCCGTATCTTTAAAGTTCTACTGTCTTTGAAATGGAGAGAAAGTCGTCAAAGCAAATATGACAAAATGATAAGTACCTGTAAAATCCAGGAGTGGGACACATGAGTATCTCTGGTGTAGTTTCTCTGCTTTTCTGACTGGTTAAAACATTTCATAATTAAAATTTTACGAGTGAATCTGAAGATTCCACACCAAAAGTCTTTGCAATGTGTGTGCCATTTGACCCAGCGCTTCCCCTTCTAGAAATGTATCCTAAGGATGGAACCAAGGGTTTGCCAGGATGGTGGCCATGTAGCCATGAGAAAACCCTGGAAGGAATATCCCACACGTTCAAAGAATGCTTATCTCTGGATGGTTGGGGAACTCTACGTTTGTCTTCTGTATTTTCTAGGTTTTCTACTACAAACACATACTGCCTCTTGTCATGAGAAGATAAGAGGTAGGAGAGAGAAAAGATGAAGAAAAGCTCAGTTATGTTGAAAATTTGCAGAGGTGCAGTCTCATTCCGTCTCTGCAGGACAAATGAGATACTCCCGTATTACCACACTTAATATGATACACTTACTATAGTTGTTTTCCCCGAGGCGGGTGGACCTAGTATTACAATCTTCGGCACTGTGGAATAAAGAGATTTGAGTGTCACCATTCAATATGACAAAGCAACCTCCCGCGTCTGCAGAGCTCTGGGTGTATGTATTTCTTTCTTCCCCAGATTTCATTTTCTGGGAGTGACGCCGTCGTTTGTAACCCTGTGGCTCCGAGATGCTCCCACCACAGAACATACTCTCTGTGTTTAGAGAGGTAAGTGATCACTGAGATGGTTTATTTTTCTGTCTCCAAGGGGATGTGGACAGGGTAACTTGTTTGCCAAACTAATAAATATCAAGAACAATTGGGCTTTCAAACACCATAAAGCATTTTAAACAGGGACTTTGTCTCAGGGACATGCTCTCAAATAAAGCTGTATTTTATGTAAATCGACCTTCAAAGGCGGGTTTGGTTTTTTTTTTTTTAATATCTATGCCTTTTTATTTAGCAAATTGTATTCCCCATCATTTTACAGAGGGAAATAATGGGGAAAAGCCTGGAGTGTATGGGCCAGATTTATAAAAACCCCAGATAGAAAAGGCTTTGTTTTCAAATACGGGCATTTCTATGAGGATGGAAACCACTGGCTTCGGTGTGATACTCCTGGGTCTGGAAGGCTCCCGACCCTGCAGAATTCCTAAAGACACTACCAGACTAGCGAGTAGGTACTGGCCGTTGGAAAAGAAAAAAACAAAAAAACAAAAAAACCAGCATCTTAAGAAAAGTGCTGGAAGGCGTGTGCTTGGGTCAAAACAAAGGAAACGTAATGTGGTGTCTGGACAGGTGAACCCACGCTGGTTCCTCCCTGAGTGCCACCCTGATGATGTCATCCCTCCCCCAGCTGTGGGAAGCGAGGGGTGCAGCACCCAGGTTGGGGAACCAGGCCTCTGCCTCTGCCTGTCAGCCTGGCCCCAGCCCACGGGGAAGGATGAACAGGTGTGCACAGCAACTCACGGGGCCCGTTCCTATCAGGCCTCCGAGAGGGAGCCTCATCCAGGTGGGGGACCTCCTAGTTTGGGAGTGGACACAGAGAAGGAACTAGAGGGTCTGGCCCCCGAGTTGATGATCACCAGCAGACCCACACCTGGCCAGGCTGCTTGGGTTTAAACAGACTTGTGCCCCAATTCACAGCACCTTCTCATTTTCAGGGGAAACGCAGAGGGCAAGTCCAGGATAATTCACTGATTCACTCCACAAATACTCATCGAGCGCCTCATCCAAGCTCGCGCTGGGCTGAATGCTGCCGAGAAAAGCAAGGTGGCCTGAGGCCCGCACCGGGTCCGCGAGGTGATCGCGTTAGACCAGACCTGAGAGGGAGGGCCGGCCTCTGCCCTGTCTCCGCGAGGGAACTGCCTCTCCTCAAGCCCACGGAGGATGTCAGACACACGTCACAGCTTCCTGCTGCTGCCTGATGTCTGTGTGCCTCCAGCTGGCGGCCTCAGAGCAAACACTGTCGCTGGCCGTGTTTCTAAATCTGGTCCACTGGCCCCACTGTTGTGAAATGTAAGCAACTTGCTTCTCGGAAGCCCAAAGCCTTTCCTGGGGCTGGTGATGTGAATCAGGGATGTGGGACAGGAAGGCCCTGGTCGGGGCAGCACCTGGCCTGCTGCCAGGAGGCGCGGCCAGGCTCCAGCTCAGCAAACCCCTGCACATACCCTTTCTCTCCAGGTCACGCTCGGCAAGGGAGCCTCCGGGCCTCCTCAGCAGGGCGGACTCAGCGGCCAGTGTCCTTCTGGCCAAGGGGCTCTGTGTCCCTTTAAGTCCCCTTGGACCCTTGTTGAGGGGCCTGACCCTCACCAGGAGGCTGGGATGTGTCCTGGCATCCTAACAGCCTCGCCTAGCTGGGGACCCTGAAGGCCGCCCAGGAGCCCCGAGCAATCCTCTCCCTTGACCTTGGACTTCCTCCCTCTTCTGATGATGTTCTTCCCATGTCCCTACCTTGTCACCCGTCACCTCCCCATCAGGAATGTCCTCCTCACCCCAACCCCCCCAGCCCCACTGGCTTCCTCTTCTGAGATTCTCACCCCACTCCTGATTAAGGGGCTGCTGCAGCCTTGGTGAGTTCTGTCGCCCTGCCGAGCAGCTGAGCGGGTCCCCAGGGGGCAGCAACCAAGTCTCATCCTCCTTTCCTGCAGCCGGCATTGCGAGGAGCCACACACGCAGCAGGACCTTTGGTGGCCTCCTCCTCGGCTGCCGCCCTCTCTGTGGCCACTGAGTGTTTGGTTACCTTTGTCTCCACCATCACTACCTCCTCACAAAGGCATCTTCTGCCAACTGGCATTCTTGGTTGCAAGCTGCAGGAACCAGATGAGGCTGAGTCGGGTAGAGAGGGGTTTATTCAAAGGCCAGCATGGCTCAGAGAATCCTGCCCAGGCGGGAGGCAGGCCCGGGGCCGCCCACCAGGAACAATGCCCCACGTGAGGCCACCAAGGGGTGTGGGCGGGGCAGCGCACACCGCTGCACACACTGGGCCCCTGACACTGCAGCCTGCGTCCAGAACACTGCTCACGCACGGCCACGGCCACCGGGAGCCGGGCTCTGCAGGGCCGCCAGGGACAGCACCTCCCAGACCGTGTCCACAGTCGGGGCTCCACTGAGTGGAGCAGCTCAGGGCACAGGCCCAGGACAGGCAAGGCACTTTCGGCTGTGGGGGTGGGAGCCAGGGTGGGGCTTCACAGCCCATTCTCTGCTCTGGCCTTGTAACCTGGGGCAAGGCCTGCCGGGGCCCTGCAACCTGAGGGGAGAAGCCACAGCAAGTGGAAAACACTGCTTATGGGATGAGCCTGGAAACCAGGTGGCTTGGGGAACACTTGGTCAGGGGAGATCGGAGCTGGGATGCCACGGAAGGCTGGCGGGGAGGGGCAGGATCAGGGCAGCAGGGAGGGAGGTCGAGGGCGGGGGGGACTGGTGCGCTGACGCAAAGAGCTCGCTCGGACCGCGGGGAGAACGCCTGCTTGCCGAAGCCAGAAGAAGACAGGGTGGTGGGGCGGCGGGGGGGAGGATGGGGGTCTGGCTCAGGTGCCCGACGCCCTGCTGCCTCTGCAGGGCTCTAACCCCAGGCCTCCGCTGAAGCTCCCTAGAACTTGGGCCAGACGCAACAAGGCCCAGGGCCTGAGGGACCGGGCAGAAGGGGCTGGCTGCACCTTGACAAGAGCATTTTGGGAACGAGCTGACTCCCAGGTTGCACGTTCATTTTGACAAAAGTTATGAGGCTCCATGGCTGCTGGGGAAGCCCTCCCCTTCCTGGCTCCGTAAGTGGCACCCAAATTGTACACATCTATGAAAATACTTTAAAAGGGGAACATCCACGGCCTTTCTCCCCACCTAATTTCTTGCACACATTTATGTGATTAATTTCAGTTTCTTAAAATCTAACACCTTGAAACTCCAGGCCTGCTCATGAGTAATTATTTATAAACAGTGTCATAAAAGGCTGCTTGACTGCCAAGAGTAATCAACTTCTTCAACCCACTTCAAAGGAAATCAAAAACCCTTTCCATCCACAGAGCCTTTTGAGGTTTAACTAGGAGCATGATTTAAAATTCACAAGAAAACCCCTAGGTATTGGAGCTCTAATACACAGCTTTCTTGGACAAACGTTTGATAAAAAACGAAACATACCATTATACACACCATCGCCTTCTTTCATATTGCCCAGGGCTACTGTAAATGCTCACTTTGTACTAAATCTGGTTTTCTTGCAGCGAAGGGGCTGCCAGCCCCTGTGCCGGCGGCTCCCCTCATTCCCTCACATGCACGCTAACCGCCAAGAGTCCAGAGCCTTCTGTCCCTCTACACTAGCCATTGGCCATGCCACCGTGCGTCACAGCGAACCCCTACCCACCCGACGCCCACATCCAGGAGGCAGAGGGTTGAGTGCCCGGCTGCAGTTAACACGGGCCACTGCATGGCCGGGAGAAGGCAGGACCGACCGACCCACTAGCCCGGGGCTGCAGAAGTGCTCGCTGGACATCAGGGGACCTCTCCAGGCCTCCTGTGCTCTTCTAGAACCACAAGGGTTGGGTGAAACTCTTTTCACCTTCGCCCTCTCATAGAGAAATTCCAGAAGCATGGTCTTCTCCCCTCCTCCTCCGGCCCCCCTCTTTCTCCCACATTTTTCTTCACTTGCAGGTGGAGGCCTGGGCACGGGAGGGGAACTCAGAGATGCCCCTCTCTTCATTTAAGTGGTTGAGCCAAGAGGCAAAAATGTGCCAGCGACCCTCAGAGCTGCCAGCCCAAGGCCTGGGAGTGGGGATGGAGGGCTCTGGGAACAAATCAACCCCTCAAAACAGTGGTTACTGGGATCCAGTGACTCGACTCCCTGAGAGAGCACCTGGACCAAAAGCCTGGACTCCAGCCATGGGGGAGGACAGCCAGGAGGCCGGCCCCCAGCTCCAGCTGAACGGGGAGGGTCTGAACTCTCCACCCCTACTGGAGAGCAACAGAGCAGGTGTGACGTGGAGAAAGGACGCAGGGCTCCGTGGAGGGCAGCCTTGGAAAGGAGGCCCCAGCACAAATGGAAAGGGGTGCTGAGGAGGGTGGAGGGAGGTGGGAAAGGGCAGAGGAGCAGGTTCTTACAGGTGGCTGTAAGGCCAGCACCCGAGAGGACGGTCCCGCCGATGCCGACTGCACTGCATCAGATGACATTTGAACTTAAAAATTCTGGTCAAGTGGATAGTCTGACACTGAAAATCATTTCTGCATACAGAGGAGCAAGATTAAAGCATAAAGATGGACTGTGCCTCAAATTTCAGGCTCTTGAATTTCTAGCAGGGAGACTAACGAAGCCTTCAGGTCTGTGGTAGAACACACAGCGTGGCACACACGCCCCTAAACAGAATTTTTCAAACCATAAGTAGCAAGGGCCACCACAACCCAACTTAGGGTTCAAATGGTTGTATTATTATCAAGTATGGTTTTCATTTAGAAAATCCTCATTAAGCTTTTCACAAGTGGACACTTGCATGGCACCACCTGAAGCCCGGCGGGAGCATCAGGGCCTTGTCATCCCTTCCCACGGTGTCACTGACCAGTCGCCATGGATGAGGCCGGAGCTTTGCCGCCTCCATCTCCGTTACCAGACGTGCCCATTTTACAGAGGAGGAAACTGAGGCCGAGAGAGAGCAATGATCTCTCGCCATTTCGTCGCACTTAACTAGAAGATGTGAGCACAGATGTGCTGGAGGCTCCCTGGTGGGGGGGATGGCGGGAAGGGACACCTCCCTGAACTGCGCTTCCCTGCACTTCCCTGCTTTTGCTTTGCTCTTCACTTTGAGTTTACTTCACTGTTACTTTACCTTTATCTGGCCTTCAACTTTTACTTCTTTTGACTTTGCTTTGCTGTATTGATTGGGCGGGGGCAGTACGAGAGGGGAACACAGGCAGAAGTGCTCCCAGCAGCCCTCAAGTAACAGAACTTAGCAACACCGGGCCCCGCGAAGAGCCGGGGGGCAGGGGGCTGCAGAAACGTCTTCCTCTGGCCAACGAAGGCCACTTGGTGAGGCCAGGGCAGCAAGCTGGGGTCCAGAGCAGGGACCACCAGGAAGCAAGGGGGCTTCTCACCCCACAGAGCAGGTGAGCCTCCCTCCCGCCCCGACCAGAGCACCAGGGAATGGAGGCCCCTTAGAAGACTCTCCGCGGGGCAGACTGCATCCCCCACATCCGTCACCGCCCCCCCCCCCCCCCCGCCCGGCTCGGTCTCCGCCTGGGGCACATGCGCTCACACTCAGAGTCCGTTCTCGAATATGCCTCCCTGGAGGCTCAGAAAATGGCACTCCTGGGGCTCTCTGCACCACACTGAACCACGCTGCTTAGGCCTCTGAAACGGCCCCTCACTCCGATGCCCTGACCCTGCCCAGGCCACGCGGAAGAGGCCAGGTGTCCCTGGCAACCTGCAGGCTTGGAGTCTCCTCTCTCCCCATTTCTTTTTTAAACTACTTAGCATCCCCTCTCATCTTAGGCCTCTGAACCCCACCACGGGGCACCTCAGGCCTCCATCCCTCTCGACTGCACCAAGCCCTCACTTCACTGGTGCGCTGGTAGCTCCTTCAAAGCGGCTAATGCTCCAGTGAAAGAAACATCACAGCTCCGAGACACTGGCCTCCCTGACAGCTCACACAGGACGGCAACAAGCCTCCACGTGGGCCGAAGCGCCTCCTCTCCCACCTCCCTGTCAGGGGTTCCGGCCTTGGGTCTGGTCGGCCTGCGCTCGCTTGGGCCAGGTTTAGGGAGCTCTGGAACTCATTAACGGGCGCCGACAACAAGACCATCAGGAAAACCCGAGTGTTGCCTGTCTGGGTAGACCAGAAACCACATTTACACCTGACAAGTGGAGTGATCACAGAGCTTAAACCCAACAGGCGACATCAGCTGGGGCGTGCCAAGGCATTAATAATTAATTCCGCGGGCCATTCTGAGGTTTTCATTTTAATCACTTGGCAGGAGAATTTGTATGAGTTGTGCTCCAAAAGAAATTAAGGCATTTTTCAATTAACCACCTCCCCAAGTTGGCAAAACCTTTCCCCACCCTGTTCTGACCTCCCTTTAGACACGGGGAGGACAGAGTGGTTCCCAGAGGTTCCCAGGAGGGGGAGGGGAGGGAGACAGCGGGGGAGGGGGGAGGAGGCCCACTCCAGTGCTCACCGTAATCATTGTCTCGTTGCAAATGCTCAATCATGAATGGGATGGGGTCCTCGGGCTGCTGGATCAGGAGCTGCTCCAGCATGTTCTGTGGGCACAGGGCAGACACCCAGGTGGTTAGCACCTGCATGAGCACCCAAGGCCCCAGGCTCAGGTGGCCCAGCACCCTGGTATCGCAGTGGATACCAGTTACGGGGCCTGATCTCCCCCCTGCCCCCCACCCTAGCTGGCATCTGTTTGGGTCCCTGTGAGCAGAGGCGTGAGGGAGGGGCCGCGTGGGCTTTGCTGGGGAGGCACCCGGACGGAGGCGGAGCTGGAGGGATGGAGCCCCTGACTCAGAGCAGGCAGTCTCGGGGCCCTCGCCCCTCACTTCCTTGGTGACTCCCAGACCAGCCTTCTCTCGGTTTCTCTCCCGCGCTGCACCCGTTCACCCCTCAGAGCCCTAGCAAATGCTGTTCCTTCAGCTTGGAACACTTTTCCTCAGGCCTCAATGGAAACATACCTTCCCGATGATACTCACTAGGTCAATCCTGTCATATGTTCCTGCAGCCCCCGTGCATCCCCTTTATCGCCTCCCCCTTGTCCCAGTGCCTGGCACAATCCCAGTAGGTGCCCCACGCGGACATCTGCTGGGGGACGTGGCCATCGCTGCTACCTGTGTCCCTCCAGAGTGGAACAGATATCTAAAAGAGTCCTGGGATTGTCTGGTTATTTAACTCTAAGGGAAAGCAGCTTCCACGGTTCCAGAACAAAAGGCTCAGAAATTAACCAGGTGGCTGACAGCAGCCGGGCTGGTGCACTAGGGAGCAGCCTTATGCCCTAGGGACAAGCAGGGAGGGGCTGTAGCCCTTTGGGGGCAGAGGGAGAGCAGGGCAGTAAAAAACAGCATGAACCATGAGAAGTCCTAGCCC
Source organism: Monodon monoceros (assembly GCF_005190385.1). Taxonomy (NCBI): domain Eukaryota; kingdom Metazoa; phylum Chordata; class Mammalia; order Artiodactyla; family Monodontidae; genus Monodon; species Monodon monoceros. The sequence goes on from NW_021703782.1 coordinate 109,620,742, forward strand.
CACTCCGCTTCTCACCATCAACACCCTTCCCTTCTCTGGGCCTCAGGTTCCCTGCCCATTAAAAGGCACAGTTGGACGAGATCCCTAGTCCTGTATCACTGGTGAGACGGTGTGAGATGATTTTAGGTGGTTCTCAGATGAATATTTTAAATTTCACTCGTACACAGCTGCACAACTAACGTGTATTAGAAAAATCAGTATGTGACACCTATGATTTCAAGGATATTGCTTAGGATGAAGTGAAATAAGTTAATAGTTTTAAAGTGGGTTGATTTAAAGAAATGATTAAGTTAAAATGGAAATCTGGTTTTGGTTATATGAATCTATACCTGTGATAATATTTCATAGACTCATACCCTTAAATGAGTGCTGGTAAAAATGGATGAAATCCAAATAAGGTCTGTAGTCTAGTTAATAGTATTGTACAAATGTCAATTTCCTGATTTTGACAATGTAGGACAGCTACCTTAGATGTTACTACTAGGGGAAGCTGGATCAAGGGTACACCAGAACTCTGTACTATTTTTGTAACTTCCTGTGGGTCTAAAATTATTTTAAAATAAAAACATTGGGAATTCCCTGGCAGTCCGGTGGTTAGGACTCAGTGCTTTCACTGCTGTTGCCCAGGTTCAATCCCTGGTGAGGGAACTAAGATCCCACAGCCTCGCTGCACAGCAAAAAAAAAAAAAAAAGCCAGAAAATGGAAATGGTAAAAACCATGGAGGGAGCACACAAATGACTAAGGACTGGAACTACTGGACCAAAAGCTTCCTCAGGCTGCTCCTTCCAACAACTGCTATGAGATACACCAGATTCTCTAGAGCGCAGCACAGTGCTCCCAGGAGTTGCCCCATCCTGCCCACCACCCGGTGACTTAGGACCCAGCTAGCCATCTTCTTTACTTAGATTGGCCACTCAGTTTTAGAAATCTCTCGTGTGCCCTCTATCAGTTAACACTTTCCCAAGGAAGCCTGTGTTTGCTGGAGAGATGGAGACTCAGGTTTCTTAGTCTGAGTTCTCTCAGAGCTGTCAGAGGCTCAAATGGCCACTGGCATCGCTAAGGAGGTGCCTCCGGGGATGGGGTATACCCGGAGGAGCAGACAAATGCTCCAGCTTCCCTTTGGCCCTCAGAACCTCGGAGTGGCTGACAGTTCCTCCAGTCCGGCTCCTGAAAGCCTTTACTTCCACAAGACGCAGAAGGGAAACCTGGAGCACATGCAGGGGCACGGTTTTGCCTAAGGTCACACAGGGAGTAGGTAGGTCAGGTCAGGAACTCAGGATGAGGGCTTGGGAGGTGCCCTGAACTCTTGGCCCTGAGGAGGAAGGGCCAGGTAGGAAATGCTGCTGTCCAAACCACAGGGCTGCTGTCCCAGGAGGTGGCCCTCTCAGAGGACGGAGAGGGCCACCTTCAACGCAGACACTCCTCAGCTCAGAAACCAACAACTGCAGACGGCCTGGGAATTGTCAGCACCAGATGAGCCCCTTGGAAACCACCTCTTGCAACCTGGCGTCTCACAGATGGGGGAACTGAGAAAAGGAAGGGACCTCTTCCAGATCATGGACTTGACTGGGGCGGGGCCAGGACCAAATCATGGCCAGCATGGCCTGCCCCCTTTCCTCCCTCCAGGGAGGGTCAGGGAGCATCTTTTGGTCGAGCGGTCCCTTGGGATACGATGGCACAGGAGTCGAACAACCCAATTTGGGCGTCCTCTTGGGTAACAAACGTGACCCCCTCCCTGATGCGCTGTCGCCGGCGCGCAGCCGGACCGCAGCAAGAGGTTCCCCGGCCACCGCCTGGTGTCGCGACAGGGCAGGGCTGCCCGGGTCACCTGCATCAACTCGAAGACATGGTTCGCCTCCCCATACTGGGGCATTTCCGGGGGTATGCGGTGCGGGGCGGTGGTCGCGTCCATATCGCCGTACAACGCGTCCGCTCCCTGGTGACCGCTGTCGCTAGGGCCTCGCGTCATCAGCGCGCGCCGCTCCCTGGTGACCGCCGTCGCCAGGGGTGCCGCGCCGTTGCGTCATCAGCACGCGTCGCGCCTGCCCACCGGCGAGGCTGGAGCCTGGCCCGGGCACCTGCTCCTCCTCCGGCGCTCTCAGCCGCCTGGGGCAAGGGCTTCCCTGCCCTGGCCTCGTCCGCGCCCCTCTGCGCGCCCCCAGCGGGGCACCTCAATTCTCCTCCAGCTGTGGCCTTCTGGGGTCAGAGGTGTCCCCTGATAGGGCCCTCCTGTGCTGAGAGACCCCAGTTAGGAGCTCCTTGAGCCACCCCGGCTCTGCTCTCAGGGCCTCAGTTTCCCCATCTTTAAAATGAAGACGCTGAGTAGATGTGGGGCAGGGTGCTTGAAAAAGGAGGGGCGGGGGCTTCCCTGGTGGCGCAGTGGTTGAGAGTCCACCTGCCGATGCAGGGAACTCGGGTTCGTGCCCTGGTCCGGGAGGATCCCACATGCCGCGGAGCGGCTGGGCCCGTGAGCCATGGCCGCTGAGCCTGCGCGTCCGGAGCCTGTGCTCTGCGGCGGGAGAGGCCACAGCGGTGAGAGGCCCGCGTACCGCAAAAAAAAAAAAAAAGAAAAAGGAGGGGCGGGAGGGTCGAGGGTCCCGTCGGAAACCCTCAGACCAGCTTGCACCTTCTGAGCCCCCGAGACCCCGCCACTTGCTCCCGGGGAGGGGCGGGAATGCCCCGTGACGATTGCTATGGCACCGGCTATGGCATTGTTACATCTGGCCCACGGCCCCGCCCCTTCTCACCTCAGATCTCCCCACCCCACCCACCCACCCACCCACCCCTTCTCCCAAGCCCTGGGAAGGGCCTCCCCGCCCCTCCGGGGCCCCAGACAGACACGGAGACACTCCAGCTTCAGGGCGCTCTGTGAGTGAAGGCCGCTCTAGGACAAGCAAGGTTAAAGCAGGCCCGGGGAGGGCCCACCCAAGCCCTGGATTTGGAAACTGGAGGGTGAGGGGGGTGGAGAATGGAGGGGGCCGCCGCTGCTGCCGCTGCCCTGAGAGAGAGAGTTGGGGTGGGACGCGGAGGGGGGAAGGAGGTCTGCAAATCGTGTTAATCCCCGGTGGGCAGCCTGGTATCTGACGCGGCACTGAATTGGGAGCTCTAGCTCTTGTCCGTTGCTATTCTTAGGAGGAGCTACCGTAATGTGAGCATTATGGAGCGGGAGTATGGCATAGTCAATACAGATTGCCCCGGAGTTCAAATCCTGGCTCCGCCCTTACTAGCTGTGCCAGCCTGCTCTGTGCCTCACTTTCCTCCCCTATTAAGTGGGGATTATGGAAGGTTTCCATGAACTAATATGTCAGAATTATTAGACGGTAACTGGTGTGTAGTAAGTGCACAATGCATAGGGGCTACTATTAGTAATATATCTCATTTAATCTTTGCGCCAACCCTGAGAAATAGGTACCTTCATTCCCATTTTACGGGTGAGAAATTGGAGGCTCAGAACGGTAAAAATTTGTTAGCTGAGCCATTTCCTTTTTCTGGACCTCTTTCCTCATCAGCTGTTGATTATGGAGCGTTAGAATCGGAAGAGCCCTTGAAAAGCCTCTAATCCAAACTCCCTCATTTTACAGATGGATAAACTGAGGCCTGGAAAGGGGGAAATTCTAGGCCAAGGTCACTTGTTAAAGGTAGAGCCAGGCTGGAACTACGCGTCCTGACTCCTAGCCAAAGCCTTTTCCAGCAGCTACCAGCCTGGAGACATGCCCTCCAAGGGGAAGAGGCTCGCTCCCCCTCAGAACTGCCTTCTCAGAGCACATACACACTTTGGTAGGCTTGTCAAATTCAACTGCAAAGACAGCTGGGGAAGAAAAGGAAGCTGCCTCACCCTGAACAAAGAACACAACCACCAAGCCTGCCATTTGCACTGGAGAGGTTCAGTTTGCTTCCTGGACATTTCTGAAATGACTTGCCTTCCTCCTCATTTATTTTAAGCCCTAGGCGCTTTTCATACCACGATTTAATCTTCTTTAGCAGCCTGAAAAAATACAAATCTATTAAAGCCTAAAACCTATCGGATAATCAGTTTTTTCCTTCCTCCTCTCCCAGATCAAGAAGTGCCTGCACCCTGCGCCTTTCATCCAGACTAATCTGGCTGCAGTGACGCTTGTTCAAGGGGCGATCACTTTGGATAGCTTATTACAGCTCCTCTCACAATACTCCTGGTGCGCATGTCACAAGTCGATAGGATCAAGAACCAAGTCGGTTTTGCTCTCAGGGGCTCTTGGGGCCACCAGTCAAGGTAGGGCTGCTGTATCCCTAGAGAACTTGGCAGTTCCAGGAGGGTGGCAGGGAGCTGGGCACACAGGGCAGCCCCCTGAACGCTAGTCCTCGTTGCTCTGCGATGGGGAACAGGGAACAGTCTCACTTGAGCGGAAGCGAGGCCCAAGGGTCCAGGTAGTGCAGGCCCTTGGTATCCACTCCCCACCCCCAGCCACAGTCAATCTGGTATCTGGCGTGTTTCTCTCAATGGGCCATCACTGGGGGCTGGGGGGCGGAGGAAGGAAGGGAGGTATCCAAGATCCCAGGCTAAATAAAGTCGGGCAGAACTGAGTGGGGAAGCTGGTTTGCTCCCGTCCTAGCTGCCTGACCTCGGCTCTGTCATCCGTCATCTGTCATGTGGGGGTGATCATGGTACCCCGCTGAAAGGGCTGTAGCAAGGATCTGAGGTGATGCCTGTCCAGGGTTTACCTAGAGCCTCATCGAACCAGCTGTTATTAGGAGGATTGCGCCGAGCCATCTGGGATCTCAGCTCCAGTTCACCCTGCCCTGCACCCACCCACCTCCTGCAAATGCCCCTCTTGCAGACTGTGTAGCCCTTCTGGCCATTCCCATCTGGCTTCCCTGCTTGCTTTTCTCCTTCTCTAAACTACCGTTCACTTCACTTATCCTCATTGTCTGCCTCCCGTTCTTAAAGTCCCTCCAGGGTAGGGAGTCTTGTCTATTTTGTTCAATGCTGTGTATCCAGCCCAGCACCCTGCAGGTGTCTGGCACCTGGTAGGCACTGCGGCATAAATGAATGAACGAATGAATGAACGCCTGGAGTGCTCTGCACTTCCTTGGCTAGAAGCTTCTGTGTTCACTCTCACAGCTCTGCCCGTCAGTGGGCCCTCAGCCTCGCCCTGCCCACCGCCCCCGCACCTGCTCACGACATTCCCTCTTCCCACCCTCTGCCCAGGGTCCCACCCCTCCGCCCACCTGCCCTCCTCCTCTCCAAAGCCGGCCTTCTTTTCTTTTCTATAAATTTATGTATTTATTTATTTTTGGCTGCGTTGGGTCTTCGTTGCTGCACATGGGCTTTCTCTAGTTGCGGCGAGCGGGGGCTACTGTTCGTTGCGGTGCGTGGACTTCTCATCGCAGTGGCTTCTCTTGTTGCAGAGCACGGGCTCTAGGCACGCAGGCTCAGTAGTCGTGGCGCGTGGGCTCAGTCGTTGTGGTTCGCGGGCTCTAGAGCGTAGGCTCAGTAGTCGTGGCGCACTGGCTCAGTCGTTGTGGCTCGCGGGCTCTAGAGCGTAGGCTCAGTAGTTGTGGCGCACGGGCTCAGTTGCTCCACAGCATATGGGATCTTCCGGGACCAGGGCTCGAACCCGCGTCCCCTGCATTCTTAACCACTGCGCCACCAGGGAAGCCCCCGGCCTTCTTTTCAAACCTCCCCTCCCCCAGGAGGTCGAGCCCTCAGCAGCCTTGGCTTCTTTCAGGGTGCACATCACGCCTGCTTTTACCTGTCTTGATTGCTGTGTTTCTGGCACCCGCTTACCTTTTGCAGCAAGGTGTGGGCCTCGCTCTCCTTGCCCTAGGCCAGGTCCTGGTAAGCCTGCCTCCATGCGAGGTAACAGAAAACCGCTGCACCCCAGGTCGACTCATTTCTGCCTCCAGGATGGGGTTGGGGGGCCTTGGCTGGCTGTGGCACGTGTTCAACAAACAGCGGGTCCCACAGCGTCCCCACCGCCCGGCTCCCCTGTCAGCTTGTGCTGAATGGGGCGGAGGTTGAGTAGAAGGAGGCCACTGCCCTGCGTGGCCCTGGACCAGGCCTGTCCCCAGTGGAGCCGCGCTGCTCTGTTGGCAAACACAGGCTACGGCTCCCAGGGGTGGCCTCAGGACGCTGCCGCTAAAGCTGCTCCATTCAGTTTGCAGTAGACCCACCTGGGCTGGTGGGGCACGATTGTCAGGCCCCCTCCTGGCATGGTTCCTTTTTTTTTTTCGGCCGTGCCTCACAGCTTGCGGGACCTTAGCTCCCCGACCAGGGATTGAACCCGCGCCCTCAGTGGTGAAAGCTCAGACCGCCAGGGAATTCCCTGGCGCAGCTCCTTTATGGCAGCGGGGCTGCGTTTAGCTCCCAGCCCAGGACTGCGGCTCCCAGCTCCAGCTCCCCAGCCCTCCCTCCTGTCTTGTCGCGGAGGCCACCTGGTGGTCTGTTCGCCTTTCATCTCCCTGATGCCGTCTCCTCTTGCCACAGAGACTCCCTCATTCCGGTCCTGCTGTGTGAGGACGCTGAGGGAGACCCATTAGAAACAGGCCTCCTCTCCAGCTGGGAGCTGGCAGGAAGCCTGGCTGTGTTCTCTGCACCCCCCACCCCAGTGTTCCGGCCCCTTCCACTTGCAGCATCCCACTGGGGCCCCACCTCAGCGCAGCCTCCTCTGACTGACGCGGGGCACGTCCAAGCCTGGGCTCCATGTGTGCCAGGGCCTCGTGGTGCAGGGACAGCCGGCTGTGGCACCTTCAAGGATGCTGGTTAGACATCAGGAAACCCAGGACCTAGTGCGTCTCTGGCACAAGCTTGCTGTGACCCCCTGGGCCTCAGTTTCCCCCAGAAGTTAAGGGGACTTGATCTACTGAGCTTCCTTCCAGCCTAAACATTCCATAAATCCATGACCTGGAGCATTTTGCACGTGCTCAGCAAAACTGTGATGTCATGGAGGGCAGAACCCACTGCCTTTCTCTGCTCAGAGGAGATTCTGGACACGTCGTGGACCCCCTGGATGACACTGGGACAGTTTGTGAGGCACCAAAAGACAGTACTCCCCGCAGCGTCAATGTTTCCAACCAGGGTTATCCCTGCAAACTCCACAGGAGGCAGGGAGGGGGCACCAGAGGCCAACTGAGGCCCGGAGAAACTCACGTCTACAGCTGAGGGAAGGAAGTCTTGTTTCACGGCAAAGAACGTGGCCCTGGAGGGTAAAAGGGCTTTGGGTTGGGCTTGGCTCCGTCGCGGACAGCCTGCCGGGTTCTTGAGCAAGTGCACAGCCTCCTAGGGCCTTGTTTCCTTCTCTGCAAAATGGGGATGAAAACAGTCCCTGCTCCCCAGCGTTGTGGGGACCTGCTGAGCCCTGTGCGCCGCTGAGAGGGGCCGTGGGCATCTCACAACCCCCGAGCTGGATCCGCGGGTCTGGCCCTGGGAGCTCGACTCTCCTCTTCCTTGCACAGACTCCTCCTCGCCTGTGAATGAGCAGACAGGATGATGAATGAGGTGAAGGAATCCCTTTGAAGTGTGGAGCAGAAGTACCAGCTCTTCCAGCAGCAGCAGTTCACCTTCATTGCTGCCCTGGAGCACTGCAGGGAGAATGCCAGCGACAAGATCCGGCCCATCTCCAGCATCGGGCAGGTGGAGGCTCGCGGGCTCACGGGCGGGGCCGGGCCTCATCCCCTCACTTGAACGCTGAAAAAAAACCCAAGGCCCAGAGAGGGCCAGTGCATGTGTGCCAGAATCGGGCTCAGATCCTAACTGGTGGAATGAGCCGTTCACTCATTCCCTCACCAAATATGTGAGTGAATGGCAGAGCGGTTGAAAAGTGTGGGCTCAAGACTCAGCCGGCCAGGGTTTAGGTCCCGGCTCTACCACACGCCACCTCCGTGACTTCGGGCCAGTGATTCATCTCTTTATACATTTCGTCTGGGAAACGTATAAAGAGCAGCACACACCTCCTGGGGCTCTTATGCAGATTTAATGAGATCGTCAGCAGAACCCACTCTGTCGGCACCTGGTGCTGTCGGCCTGGGCTCCCGACAGGGATGTGTGGGGAACAGATGCACACGGTCCCAGCCACTGGGTTCCACTGCGGTTTAGAAACTGCGACCTGCCACGCACATTGCTAGTCACATTTGCAGACGTTGCAGACAGGCCAGGAGAAGGGGATCACAGACCAGTTGTTCCCAGAAGCCCAGGAAGAAGTGGGATGTCTGGAGCCCGGTGCCATGGGCGTCAGCACCACCAGCGTGGCTCCCTAATTCTGAGCCCCGGGGAATCCGCAGCGCAGAGTGCCAAATTCTGGAGGAAGCTGTTTAGATACTAGGGTAAGAAGAGTCAGAGGGGCTAAACGGTGTACTTGGGAGTGATCAGAGCAGGCTTCCACAGCTCGTGACCCACGCCTTTCACATCAGGATCTCCTGGGGGCTCCTGGGCCCTAAACCCGCTCAACCACCATGTCTGGCACCGAGAGCCTGGCCTGGTGGGCGCACAGCTCTAAAACCTCCCAGGGGGGTTCTGCAGCAGGGGCAGCTTTAGAAACCCCTGCCCGAGGTCTGGGCCGCAGCACGGGAGTCCCTGGGGCAGGGCTCAGCCGGCCCCTCTTGCCGCCCCGCAGGTGCCCTCCCGACATGGCGAACTACCTCAGCTGCCACGAGGCCAGGAACCACTGTGGAGGCGTGGTCAGCCTCATCCCCATCGTCCTAGACATGATGAAAGAATGGGTCGCCCACTCGGAGAAGCTGCCCCGCAAAGCGCTGCAGCACGTTGAGTGAGCCCCAGGCCACAGGCACCCAGCCTCGGCTAAGAAAAGACAAGTGTGGGTAACCGACACAAGACAGACTCAAACCTATAGGGGCAAAACAGTGTTCAAAACCGCCCTGGAGACCAGCTGGTGGGAAACTGTAACTCAGCTGGTGACCTGCTTGATCCCAATCCCATCCTGTCCCATCCCATCCCGTGGGGTACTTTGCTACTAAGCTTGGTTTCCACTAGTTGATCCATTTTCACTGGTGCCCACAGTCTTTGCCACTTATTAACCCCCAAGGGGACCGCCCCACGTATGACTGAGAACCTCTTTTCCTCTCGTGCTGTAACTTCTAACTTTTCCTCGCCTCTGAGCGTCAGGCTCCGTACTGATGAAGAGGACCCTCAATTAGTGTTGCCTGTAGAGGGTGTCCCGGGGAGGCCGGGAAAGGGCTAGGGCACTGACTGTCCCACCCAGGCCCAGCTTTCCCAGCTGAGCCGTGCAGCTGGAGGAGGCCACTCAGCTCCCTTCCCGCCGCAGCGGCAGCCATAGGCGAGACGCCACTCTCTGCAAGACAGGGCTGCTCTCGCCTCCCGGGATGCTGAGGGCAGCATGTTGAACTGCTCAGTGTGATCAGGTCTCTGGACCAAAGCCCAAAGGGGAACGAACCCACCTTGCCTCTCCTTTACTTGGGAGAGACTGAGAGAAGCCGTAAGAATTGATTTTGTGGTTCCCGTCCGAGGACAGTTACCTGGTTTTCACAACATAATTGAGGCCCAGACATTGTAAAATGCGTCACTGGCTTCCGAGCTTGCCAGAAGTACTGTCTGACTGTTGGTTTTTGCCTCTTCACAGGGGGCGACTTAGCTTCTGTATTCTTGCTTCCTAGGGGGCGACAGTCAAGAATAAAAAGCGTTCTGCCACCTCTTTGCCTGGCCTGGTTTCCTGGGACTTATCCCTTAAAGAAAACGACATTCACCCTAAGACCCCAGAAGATGCTGGGCAGTAGCCTCACAAGCAAAACCACTAGCAAAGCGCTACCACTGTGGAGGGGAACACACCCCGCTCCAAACAGGGTCTGCTGTGAAGAGGTTTCTGCCAAAGGCCCACAGAAGGCCAGCCCAGTAACTCCTTGTATAGTTAGAGACCTACTCAGACAAGAACATCTGAATTTTCCAGACAAAACTTACAACTGCCACCTCGATGTCCTGTCCCGAAGGAGCTGATCCCGCTGTTAAATGGGCAGAGCTGACCAATTTCCAGGGCAGCTGGGCAGAAGCGAGCAGTGGAAAACCACACTGCAGACGTAGCTCCTCACTACTGGTCCTCTCCCAGTAAGGCCAGGGTGGGTCTTGCAGTCGTTTAAAGGTAGTTTCCCTCCTTCCTCCAAACACCTGATGGCGTAGGGAAGGTGGTGGATGCGAGCTGCACTCCCTCCTCAGCACACTCGTAAGACACAATCGGCAAGGCTCAGGGTCTGTAAGCGTTTGACAACGTTTGGAGGTGCCACCTGCGCTCCTCCAAAAGGGCTGTATTAAACCCAATGTGCCGGCCAACCCCTAGGAAGGCAAGCACACACCAAAAGCAAGGCTGGATGGCTGTGCAGACCCGGCCCGCCACCTGGTTTTGAGAGCTTTCTGGTGGAGACGGCTCCAGTCACCTCCCCCCACACCACCATGACACTTTGTGGGAAGAGCGTGAATTTGAGGCAGATACAGGTAGGATTTGTGGCTCTTTGCCCGAACAAAAGGATCTTACAGGGACCAAAGCCAGATTCCACTTGTCAGCACCCCCTCCAGCCACCCAAGGTCACCAACCAATCCAGACCCTGAGGCTTTCCATCTTTGGACAAGTTCCTACTTTGCCTATAAGCCCCTCAGAGGCCAACATGAGTCACTTCATGTCAATACAGCAAAGTAGTGCAAAACAATAATTTTTTATTTGTTCACAGTTAAACACAAGCAACTGCCTTGACATTTTAGAACATTCTAAGAAGGACAGCAAACCCTTTTGATTCCAGCTCCCATTCACTAAGGTTGTACCATTTCCTCTTGCAGTTCGCATTTATGGCATCTGATGTGGATTGTCTGACATGCTTTTAAGATCAAGACGGGAAGGTGTAAACCTTTTGACAAGAGATGACTTCCTTAAATTTAGCTAAAAGCAGTCAGCCAAAAAAAATCTGTTTTTCAGTGATGGGACCCCTTTAAACTGCAAGTCAGCCACATATGGTTGATCCATGATTGAGTTACAAAACTAGATTATGTCTTAGCAAAATCTGTTCCTCCATAATATATTTATGGTCCATAGGCGTCTTCTGAAAAGTGATCACTGATTCTTCCTAGTGCAAAATGCCTGGCTGCCTCTTCAATAAGCCAAAGTGTCTGCTGCCAAGAGCAGCGCCGTACCCTCCTGTCCAAACACTGTATCAAGGTGGGGAAAGGGAGGAGGGGTTGGCCTGGGGGGGAAGGGTCTCCTCTAAAAGGTCTACTCCAACAGTTCAACTAGTCTACTTATCCCCGAGGATGGACAATTTTGTGGCACCGGGACGGGAAGGGGGAGAGAAAGCTCCTCTGCCTTCGTTAACTCGTTTCAAGGCCAGAAGCCGTCGTGGGCCCAGGTGCTCGACTATCGCAGGCAGGTTCCCCTTGTAGCTACAGCCATCCTCTCTCAGGGTGGCACATACAGACTGCAGGACGGAGTGGAGAAGACAGAAACACCGCTCCCCCGGGCACATCAGAGTCACGGATGGGGAAATGAGCCACGTGGGGACAAGGGTCACAGCAGCAGCCCGGGGGCCAGGCCCCAACCTCCATGTGTTCTTTCATCTATAAAGAAAAGCTTAATCAAGTGCAATCAATTCCTCTGTTGTGGTCTGGGGGAGGGCAAGGGCACATGTCAGAGAACTCTGGATGTAAACAGATACGCAAACATCTTTGCGTACTCGTGGCTGGTCAATTTTAATGCACGTACCTCGAACAGTGAAAATGCCCAGAGTGAGACGTGCCGATTTGGGTCATTCCACAAAAGACAGCTTTCTTCCCCACGTGAGACACACACTTCTGGGTGGGCTCGGGCTGCTCCCGGAGCCACTCTGAGGAGACGGCGGCCTCTCAGAGCATCCGCACAAGGTGGGTGGCACTCCACCTCGAGAGCAGCTCTGGACTGAGTCTTCACTCTGCCCAAACCCTCCTTAGACCTGTCCACACTTTCTAACACCTCTTACTGCTTTTGGTTAGAAAAACCGCATCTCCACATAGTACTGTCTTTCACTTGTTCTTCAGTTATTTCTTTCTGGCTTCAAGTGGTATGTTCTAGTATTTGGTGAAAATTCACATTGACTGGTCATAGCACTTTTGTTATATTCTCTACACAGAAACACCCAATTTTTTACTCTTAACCGTGAGTCTGAACATCCGTGGTCTCCACGGACCCTCTCTCATCATCATGATCATCTTATTTATCCTCTTTACAAAACTACTAGAGTTTTATCTTTCTCAACAGAAACACTGGAAACTACATGTGCTGTTGCAAATGGGGACGGCCCAGGTCTGGAGTTTTGTTTCCCACTGTCCTGGTTTTGCCCAGTGGGAAGCCGGCCTCTGTGGCCATGGTGGCACGGTGGGCTAATCTTTCCAACTGTCAGTGGCTTCCAGGACACTTCCCTGGATTGTAACAGTTTACCTTTTAAGAAGAGTTTGGACTATTTCCACCTAAACACATTACATATATTCTGGCTCACAAAGCAGCTTATCTATCACTTCTCTCTCCACTCACAGAGCCTAATAGGAACCTTCAGCAGCTTATTCCCAAAGGTTGGGCAGTTTTCCCTCCTGAAAAACCCTGCTGACAAACCTAGGGAGGTCACATCTACCCATCCACCTTATATGGTTGGTCCCAGCACTCATCTCCAAGGAAACCTCTGACCCAAGAAATGGTCTTCATCCCCTACCTTTGGATTTCAGTTAGTTTTCTTATTCATGACCAGGTATTTCTTCCAATTCCACAGTGACAAATTTCATAGACTTGTGACAGAACCTTGTCAAAAGCTTTTAAAATCTGTGAAAGCTCTGTCTGATAGAGATTCATGTACTTACCTACCTGTAGTAGATTCAGGAGCCCATTCTCTCTATGGAGACCATGCTATCATCTCCCCTCCCGCCCTCCGCAACGATGCTGCAGTGCTCCCTTTTAAAACAAGGGTTCACGCTCCCAAGACTCCTAAGAAGCAGACTCCAATCTTCTCTCAGGGTCTACGCTGACCCTGGCTAGTGTCAGGTGCTGAGCGGAACAGGTTGTGGACACTTTTGGCCAAACAGCTCTGAAGCAGAGAGGCAAGCCTGCTCCAAGCGACTCCGGTGGAGGTTAACCCTAACGTCTGTGAATACAGGCTCTGCCTTGAATGTGACGGTTCTACTGCCTTTGCCCTGCCTGTTCCCAGGCCTGAATTCTCTCTCGGGAGTTCCTCTACCACTATCACCTTTCCATCCTTAAAAATACTCACTGCAGCATAATCGAGTGACCCGCTGACTCTTGGCAAGTCTACCATTTTCAAAACCAAACCAAACTTTACTATCGACTCAAGTCCTCTGCAATATAAAAGCCTAAATTTTCAGGCTGGGTAACTTCAGCATGACTCCAGGCCTCCATCCCCCAGCCTTGGCTGAATAAAATCCATGGCCTCCTAGAGCCCAAAGGAAGCTGAGTGCAGCTGCTGGGGTCAGCCATGGTTATAAAGCTGAGCAAACGGATGCCCCGGCTGGAGGAGTATGCCAAGGGCCTCCAGCCCGGGGCCCCAGTCCACTTTACCACGCTGCCTCCTTCTTCCCTATATTTTTACAACCTGTCCATTAAAAAAATTTTTTTCCTTTCTTTACATTGGCCTCCTTGCTTTTGCAGTTAGGGTAAAGGCTTTGATTTAAGTGCCTGGTATCTTTGTTCTGTGGCACAGATCTCCTGGGCTTGGGGAGGGGATAAGCGTTTAGAAACAGTTTTAATAGTTACCTTGTAACTTTTCTTTTCCTGGATTTGTTCACGTTTTCCTTTTCTAAATAAAACTTAATAGGAAACCAGAACGTACTGGATTTTAAGCTTTCCTTTGGAAAAAGCTGAATTAAACATCCATGGTGTCATTAATACTCCACATCAGGCGTCCAGGGGCAATTGCTGGCCCCGCGCTGGGCTGGAGCAGTCGGGCACACACCCTTCCTCAAGCTGGGATCCATCAGTCACACCCAGAAATCCTGTCCCAAGGAGGTGGTCTGCCAGTACAGCCATGGTGACATGGAGTCTCATTCTCTAGCTCCCTTTGGTTATTTAGGAGGCTAGAATATTTATTGCCACACTTTGAAAAACAGACTTTAACCCTCATGTGCTGGAAGCTTCCATACGCACTAAAGTTTCGTACCATTTCAGTTTGCCGTTTCCCTCTTCATGGATGAACCCTTCTACACTTTTAACTGAAAGACGAGAAAGAAAAAAGCCAAGTTCACTGGCTCTTTCCTACCAGTCTCCCCCTGCCTCAGCCTCAGCTGGATCACCAGGCAACAATTCTTAGGCTTCTAGCATTCATTTCAGGAGCACCTGCTGAGTTCAGATTCTCTGCCACGACCCATGTTCTGACTTGCGTCACCTCTCCCGAGCATGTGCAGGCAGCCCACTGGGTCCAGGCAGTCAGCTCTGTCAACCCTCTCCAGGACTCTGCTTTAATGCTCTGCCATGACCAACATGTGCAAGGGGAGCAGCATCAAGCCCCCTGCAGGGTCGGCCCCTGAAGGCCAGCATTGGGGTGAAAAAGCTGCTACCTTTTTGGTGGCCTAGAATCTACTATAGCGAGGCAACTCTCACAGCCTGAGACACGATGGTCGTAAAACTTTGAAGAAACTCTTTGGACCTTCAGAGCCTTTCTGCTGCAGCATCCCAGAGAAGCTGACGTAAACAGGAGGCACACGGGACAGGGAAGAGAGGCAAACAGCTAGCACCGCCCCGCCTGCAGGGGCAGGTCCTCATCCCCAGCACTTTCCTTTTCAGGGAGCTGCTCCAGCCACCATCCTCCCTCCTGCAGAGAGCACGCCTGACCACCCACACCCCAGCCTGTAATCAGAGCAGTACCAGCTTTCAAGCAAACGCCACACAGGCAAGAGGTAGTGGGGCAGGGGGACAGAGCGTTCCCGAAGGGGAGCATGGTCTCCACAGTGCGAGCTCCAGACTTTTCCAACAACAGACCCCTGTTCACATGGAACTTTCTAGGAACCAAGGAAATAAACCATCGTTCTTCCGGATCTGTGGCTTTAGATGATGGATGCTAGAACCAAAAGCAGTGACAACACCTCACGTAAGAGCTCTCACGGGAAGATGATCAACTTTGCATGTCACATCCTCCTGGAAAGGGACAAAACCAGACTTACCTGTGATGCCAACAATGACCTGGGCTCACGGAGAGCCCGCCCAGCTAACTGAGCTTCAGGAAAGGAGCGGGTGGTGTGTTAGACTCCAGGATTAAATTTGGCCTCATATTGCACAGGTTCAAAGGACACAACGATTTGGGGGGAAAAGGAAGAAAATAAAGCTAGTGAGGAACGCACCCTGGCCCTCGGGTTAGTACACGCTGCCAGGTAAATGAAAGAGAGGGTGGCCGAAGGGAAACCGAAGAGGCATTTCAATGCCAGATGCAAAAACCGTTCTGCATTCAGTCAACCGTCAAAGGACCCCCATCCCATTTCCTCTGCGGGAGCTATAGCCCCTCAACGCCTGGAAACAGGAAAGCTCTGAAACGGGCACTCGCGCCTCCCGTTCCAGGCCGGCGACACACAAGTTAACACTGATTGACACCGTCCCTAGCTGTGCTCGCGCTGTGCTTCATTGTAGTCCATGATACGCAGCTGTCCCACGCTGTCTGGCTTTGGGGGAGGTGGCTGCGGGCCGTCTAGGTTCAGGGGTGGCTTGGCTTCCACACCCGAGTCTTTGCCCAGCTCTGTCTTTAGGGTCTCAGAAAGGCTACTGCTGGTCAGGCTGTCCTCATCGCACTGGCTCTCACTCTTATTACGAAATAGCTCTCGAGCCTTCATGCCCAGGAAGCTTTTTGAACTAGGAAGTGAGCCGACAGTCATAGGGATGCCCGTAGTGGGCTCTCCCACGGCAGTCTCCCACCGACTGCTGCATGGGCCCACCCTCGGGTTTGGGGGTTTCTCTGGGGTAGAAAGCTCACTGCCGCCGCTGCTGCTGCTGCTGCTGCCGCCTCCGCCTCCTCTACTTCCGCTACCGCCCCGGGCGCCGCCGGGCCTGGGGGGCTTGGTCTCCCCGTTAGGGCCAGATGCCTCTTCATTGTTGTGCCCTGTCACAGAATCCGAGCAGCCGTCACGACAACAGTCGAGCCTGTAAGAAATCCGAGGACGAGAAAGGGAGCCGGTGGTTGCAGTGCCCGTGTTTGGGAAGCATGGAATTACCCGGACGCGCGCTCGCACCGACGCTGAACTCTGCCGGCCCGCTCTATGTTCTAGAAGAGAGGACTCCCGTGTTGAGAGCTCATGAAGAGAAACCTAAGCCACAACCAGGGATATCAGATGGCGATCTTAAATAGGAACGCTTCCCAGGACCATTATCAAGTGCCTCGGGCCCCAGGACAAGGAACTCAGAAGGATGGCTGGGTGCTCTGAGGGATGCAGCTGAGAGCTGCAGGCTCGCCTGTCAGGCTGGGACCGCTGCTAACACCACGCGATGCCTCCCTGCTCTGTCAGCGGCAGCCTCACGATGAGGCCATGGCTGCCGACTCTTTGCTCCTACCTTTCTTCCGCTGCTTCGGCTGCTTCTGTTTTTTCTTCTTCAAGTTTTTTCAGGAGGCCATCCTTCTCCAACCTGCCGTATAAATCTAAGATCTCCAATTCAAACACTTGGGTGATCCTCTTCTGAGCTTCATACCTGCTCTCTGCGGCCTGCAGCTGTCCTCTGAAAGATACAGACCACCCCAGAATGTGGGAAGTTCTACTTAAATACATCACAGCAAAAACCTTTCCCCCTGAAAGTTACCTTGCCTGGAGTTTGACATCCTCTAAATATTTTTTCTGTTCCAAAAGAAGGTGGTCTTTCTTGGCTAGATGAGATTCCAGTTCCAAAATCCGTTTTTGAGCAGTATCCAGCCTCTGATTCTGCTGGAGAACATGGCTTCTGTTTTTTTCTAGTTCTTTCCGATATGCAGTTTTCATCATTTCTACTTCCTGAAAACAAAACAAAACAAACAAAAAAGGAATTGGAGTTAGTACTTTTAAAAAATGAACATGCCATATCCACTTTGAAAAATCAATGTAACAAACACTGAGAAGGTACTTTATTAGTATATTGCTAGTGGAAATAGAAACTAGTACAACTTTCTGGAAAGTAGGCTGGCAGTAAGTACCTACTAATCCTTCCCTGAAATCTATCCCTTAGGAAATCATTTGAAACATGAATAGACATTTGGGCACAAAAATAATCAGCACAGCATATTCAGAAGAGCAAAAAACTAGAAACTATGAAGTCTAGCGTCAAGAAAGTAAGTAAATTAAAGTACATCTTCTATTTAATAAGATTTTAAAAATTATGTGTATCAGTAAAAGATAAAAAATCAGATTATAAAGCCACGTGAATAGTGTGATCAACTATGTTAACACACACATTCTGAAAACACGCCAATATTCAGTTATGATTTCAACACGGTGGAGGCGTGGGCCGGCACAGTGGCGGTGCAGTTCAGTGCAGTGGAGGTGCAGTTCAGAGTGGTGGCGGTGTAGGCCGGCGCAGTGGCAGTATGGGTCGTTTGTTTTCTTTTCTACTCTTCTCCCTCCCCTAATACCAACTAAGAAAAAGCTAGAGACGCAACAGGAATGAACATCTGCAGACCAGGTACCCTGACAAGGTTTGTCAATCACGCCAGGAAGACAACCTGCCTGCTGACCGATGGAAACAGCAAGTGTGCGCTATGCTCAGAAGAGAGGTGGAAAGGATGCTTTTCTAACAAGTATATGCTACGTTTGTGTTGTGTGGCTTTTTTATTGTGGTAAAATATGCATAAACTTAAAATTACCATACATTTGTCTTTTTAAAAAAGATAATAAACCATACGGAGCAAGGAGATGAGCTTCCCTGAAGGCACCCCACCTCGAAGATGACCAGCAAGCCCAACGCTTCCTCGGTCAGAACGGGATCGAGTTAAGCTCAGGACTGGGACCAGATAATGCGGCCGCTCCAGCTATGCCTGAGGGCTCCAGGCTTCGGCATAGGTTAGGTAAACAAACTGAACTCTTGTCGGAAACGACAGTAAGTACTTATGGAGAATCAAAGAAAGCATTGAACTAGGAACATCTATGCACTATCACTAACTCTCACAGCCATGTAAGAGGGGCTACACCCAGTACCTACCAGCCATTCCCCACCTGACGCTCAGATACCCATTTCTCGTCCCCTA
This sequence comes from Monodon monoceros, assembly GCF_005190385.1. Lineage (NCBI taxonomy): Eukaryota > Metazoa > Chordata > Mammalia > Artiodactyla > Monodontidae > Monodon > Monodon monoceros. The sequence continues at coordinate 109,638,899 of NW_021703782.1, forward strand.
CTTGACTGAACAAGAGGAAGCCCAGCTCCAGGTCCAAACACAGGTTCAAAGCCATGGCTAGCTAGGGATGGACACATGACATGATCGTGGCCAATAACAAGGGTGGGAGGTCTGGTGGAGAGTTCCTGGGAAAGGTTTCCTTAATGAGAGAGACCTGCAGGAGGCGATGCTCTCCTCCTCCAGGGGACATCATGACATCTACCTGTGACAGTGTTAACTGTGGCACACATTTTGCAACCAGGAGCACAGACTGCCCAAAGACAAGGTTGAGAGGATAGGTCGAGTGGTGCAGAAGAGGGGAAAGAACGAGGCTCCTTGCTGCTGTCCCTCAGCTGCTGACTTGACCAACCTGGAACTCACCTGCCTCGGGACTTCTTGTCAAGAGATATAATGAAACTCTTTACGGCTAAGCCGGTGAAGTCTTTTTCTGTTGCTGCTTACAGCTGAAGGTTGCAAGTCAGTATCACCATGCGCATTTTATGAACTGTGAAGCCAGGCCCAAAGAGGTCAGGTGGCTTGCTTGAGGTCCCAAGGGGGTAAGTGTTCTAACCAAAAGACAGCACTGTGGCACCCATCCACATTTCTCTCGGGAGAGTTAGGAGTGTGTTTAAGTAAGCTTTTTCAGAGGTTCTCTAGTCCCTCAGGTCTCTTTTCCCTTCTTTCTTTTTCTGAGGGCATTATACTTCCAAAATTAATGAGAGCTGGTCTCTAGAGAAAGTTCCACATTTAACATCCTTCTAAAGGGGGTCTGAATCTGAGAGTTGAGAGAAGCTGAGAAATAAGAATAACTATTATGAAAATTCCATCTCTCTGATTCTAAGACTACTCCCTACATTTGGCCAAGAGAAAAGAAAACAAAGCTTTACAAAGCAAAAGCCCAAGAAATCCTAAAAAGAAAGCCTGTGTTTGATGAAGAAGTTAGTGACAGGAAGCATCTAAGCATTTATTCTTAAAATTCCATTCCCAACTCATTCACCAACATTATCCGAGGCTATTTATAAAGTGACATAGAACTTCTGCCTCGACACCACTGGTAAGGCACTAATTAATGTAAGATCATCCCGACACTGGCCTTGTTGCCAGGACTGAACCACCACCTGCTGAAATCAAATTCAACATTACGAAGAAAAAAAATGTTTCTAGCAGTATAAACCCACAGCCCAGACAGTTATATGCTAAACAGAATTGGCTCCCCATCCTTTTTCTTTATCTGTTAGCCTGTCTCTGTCTCTTTAAAGACGGGGGCATGGGTAAGAGAAGGAAAACACTTTTGGGACTTCCCTGGTGGTCCAGTGGTTAAGACTCCACGCTTCCACTGCAGGGGGCACAGGTCTGATTCCTGGACAGGGAACTAAGATCCCGCATGGCACGCGGTGTGGCAAAAAAAAAAAAAAAAAGAAGAAAAATACTTTTATCACCTAGTCTGTACCAATTATCATTATGTGCTTTCACATATAACTGATTTAGTTTCAAAGCAACCCAACTAAGGGAAACAAGTTTGTGTGACAGCTGAAAAGTGCCTGTGTTGCCAGACCAGGGAGAAGTGGAAATGACACTAGGTCTGCCACGCCATCTTTCGGGAAACAATTCATAAGCCATTCTCTGTGCTGTGCCATAGACATATTGCCTGGGTCCTAACGGCGTCCCAGGTAGGGTCTGGCTCCTCAAGCCCACATACCTTTGTGGTGTCTGAATGCTTGTTCTGCAGTTGTTCCAAATACAGCTCGTTGACTTCCCCGAGAACCAACAGCTGCCTGTTCAAGAACTCCATCTGCTGTTGGACCGACTCACTATTTGAGAGCTAACAAAAACACAGAAACAAGCAAAGTGAAAGATCTGACGACACAAAGCTAGCAAATGGACATTAAACAGGGAACCAGCTAGGAGCACACTATTTCAGGGCTGAGTCAGTGTAAACAACCCCCATGGTTTCAAAGGCCACACCAAAACGGCTGGTGGGGAGGAAGGGATACAAGGGCAACAAAAATGGACAGAAACGTACTTCAAAATTATCCCTATGCAAAGGGGAAGAGGCGCAAATGCTCCACATCAAAACTGGCCACCCACAGGGCACCTCGAGGAGATGGGTATGTACACAACCACCACAGCAGGGACGTTAGGTCCAGTGGGATAAAGCCCTGGGGTAAACCCACAGGTTCTTGAGTAAGTGATTTACATATGAGTGCAATGACTTCCAAAGAGGGAAAGATCATAGCTCAAAAGCCTGAACGAACTCTTCACATTTATGTAAATGAAGTATTAAGAACAAGTTCCCAGGATACACACAGACCAGGGCTCAGGCTAGGTAGTTCCCTGCTGCAGGGCCGTCCATGCACTGTCTGATGTTTAGGAGTACCTCAGCCCCTCCCACTCAATGTCAGTAGCATCAAAAACGTCAACCAGTGGTGGTGCAGTGGTTAAGAATCCGCTGGCCAATGAAGGGGACATGGGTTTGAGCCCTGGTCCAGGAAGATCCCACATGCCGCAGAGCAACTAAGCCCATGCGCCACAACTACTGAGCCTGCGCTCTAGGGCCTGTGAGCCACAACTACTGAGTCCGCGTGCCACAACTACTGAAGCCCGCATGCCTAGAGCCCATGCTCTGCCACAAGAGAAGCCACCGCAATGAGAAGCCCGCGCACCACAGCGAAGAGTAGCCCCAGCTCACTGCAGCTAAAGGGGGCCCACGCACAGCAATGAAGACCTAATGCAGCCAAAAATAAATCAAAAACAAAACAAAACAAAAAACGTCAGCCAAAAATGTCTCCAGATATTGCCCAATGTCCCCTGGGGGGAAGGGAGCAGAATCACTCCCTGTTGGGAAGCCCTGACACAGACACACGAGTAATACACGTGTCCTGTCTGGAGGAAGGACATCAGCAGTGGTGTGAGCATGGCCCAGCTTGCCCGCCTCTTACCTTCTGAGACACCTGGCTGAGCAGCAGCTCGGTGTGGCACACCTTGCTGTTGGCCTTCTTCAGTTCTATGCGCAGCTCCGCGATCATGTTCCTGCAGTCCTCCAGCTTCGTCTGCCCAAGGAGACGTGCCAGGAAGTTACAGGGTGCCAGCAGGCCAGGCCACGGGTGCACCTGGCCATCGGCCCACAGAGAACCGGGAAAGCCTCGTGCCTCTGTTGCTCTACTATTCTTGGGCCATCAGGCTTAAAACTAACTTCTTAGCTTTAAAAAGTAAGTTATAGTTAATTTCTGAGTTTCTGACTGATTATCAAAAGGAAAAACAAAAAAGCGCTTAAATCTGCAGTTCCCAAACTGTGCACCAAAGAGCCCTAGGGCTACACAGCAGGCTCACAGAGGCGCTGTGGGGCTAGTTTTAAATTTCGAGGGAAACACAGCGACATCTACTGGTCATGATGTGAACTACTAGCTAGAGGGAGCTCAGCGTTTCAGTTATCAGGTGCTCTACGTGCCTGTGGAACACGTATTATCTTTGCAAAGCTGGGCTTGTAGGTGGTTGCTGTGATAAACATCACCATGAGAAAACCAATGTGAAACAAGAATTGAGGGCGTCAGTGTCTCATCTGATTCCAAGGTCTGAGACTCGGCACTGCCCAACAGGTACACACACCGCATTTGTAAGTGACCATGGTCACTCAAAAATGAGATTGAAAATTGAAAAAAAAGTATGTGTATTATTTTCTAACAGCTACTAAGTCGTTAGGACCTAAATCCTAAGTTGTCTGGATCTACTTACTAGGCAGAACTGTTAGATGTTTCTTTTGGCTGTGGAGTACCAGGAAAAAATTAATGAAATGCCGACAGAACCGTGAACCCAGAAAGCTGGGGACCCTCTGCCCTAAATAAAATGTACCTGACGTGAAATCTACGTGCCACGATTTCAGAGATGAATCAGGTGCCTTCCCGCCCTTTCCTGGCGGCCTCTACCGGGCGCCGCAGCGCGTACCTGTAACTCCTGGCTCTGGTTGTAGAACTCCTCCCGGTCATGCTGAAGCTGTCTGATCTGGCTGTGGAGCTGGGTGACCACCGTGTCTCGCTGCTCCTGAAGCTGACTGTATCTGGCTTGTTCTTTCTGCAGACTAACCTTCCATATCTGGATGTCTTTCTCTTGTAACTTCAACTGGTCTTTCTAGCAGAGACCAAAGAGGCCATCATTTTAGCTGCCTTCCAGCATGGGCAGTGACCCTCAAGTTCAATGCATGCTGCAGACACTTCATCTGAACAGGCACGAGCTAACCACAGGCCCAGAATCTGACAGCTCACTGCTGTCTAACTTGGCTTTTGGGCAAGGGTTTCCAAATTCCACATTAGCAAATGGATCAAAAGTTGCTTAAAGGACTTTTCTCAGCGATCAACTTGCTCCTGATACTTTCAAAAGTCCTAAGCACCAGCAATGAAGTAAGTGCTGGTACTGGCCAAGGTCGCTAAAGTGAGGAACACTGACTGAAAGCTTACCTTGCACCAGCAATGCGCAAATGCTTACTGACACGGTTTTTTTAACCACCACAGTTAGAAAGTAGATGCTGCTATTATTATTCTCATTTTACAGAATGGGTAACAGAGGCCTCCAGAGGCTAAATGACTTTCCTAAGGTAATGAGTGTTAGAGCCAAGGTCACTCTCCAGGTCTGACTGGCTTAACTGCCCTCCAAGTTTCTGCCATAAAACTGCTTCAGGAGAGCTGGTTTTACATTTGGAGAAACAAAATCACCTTTTGCCTCTGTTATCATCATAGCCAATTACAGACCAACAGACACAAAAAAAATCACTTGTCCCCATGGGTTAGAAGAGCTGCAAGGGAATTCAGGGATGTGGCCGTTCACGTATTAACCTCAGAGACGAAGTGACCTGCCCCAAGCCGCACCAGCGGGCAGAGCCAGGATGGAGAGCTCTGGCCTCAACCCCCGCCCGGGCCCCGAGGTGCTCACCATGGCAGCGTTGTGCTCCTCCAGAGCGGCTGCCCTGGTCACCTTGCGCAGGAGCCGCCTGTTCCGAAGCGCGTGCTGCTGCCTCTTAAAACGCTCATAGAGTAACTGGTTGTGCAGTAAAAGCAACTGGTTACGGAGGGAGCGGGTCTCATCTGAGGGAGCGGAGCCTGATTGTAAAGCAGAGGGAGGGTGGCAGAGATGCCTTTTACATAGCGTTCAGTCAAGCCCCAGCCAGTGGTTTGTTAGCTTAAGAAACACGATTCTTGAAGGAACAAAGTCACTCACTTTGCAAATGACCACCTGGTTTCCAGCCACAGTCACTCAATGGGGAAGGGGGAGGGGCAGTACCTACTACCCATCTTCCTTTTAAAGGAACGCACAGGGGTACAATGTAGGATGGCTCTTTGAGAGCTCCAAGTGTTTTCCCCCACAAATCTGCTATCTATCTATCTATCTATATCTATCTATCTATGACTCCATTTCTTGCTTCTTGGTAGGTTATCGCTCAAGAACTGTCCCAGCACCACTCACTTCACTTGGATCTTTTCTAGGGAAGGCTGGCATGAGGCCTGCCTCTTTGCACTTCTGTTCTCAAGCACGTGGTACTTGCCACTTTTCAAAAATAGGAAATGCTGACTTTGCAACACGTGAGAGACTCTGTACCCAAGCAGATAACCCAGCTGGAGCAGTAGAGAGGGGGAGATGTTTCCTATAGGGCACCTCCTTCAAGGACAGAAAAGGCAACAAAGCAGGATCTCTATGGGCTGGATTTGGAGCTAAAGTAACGACTTTACCTCCGAAGTGGGTCCAGTCGACAGACTTGCTGGGTAAAGACAACCTAGGAAAAACAAGTTTTTGAGTGACAAAGTTACAGATCTTACCTAGAAAAATTTAACTGGACTTTTAATTGCAGCAACATTAAGTCACTTCGTTGTGGTCACAAGTGCACAGGCATGAGAAAGTTTCAAACACAAAGCCCACCTGGGGTAAGAGGAGGGGCCTTATAGCTGACGGAAGGGGCCCCCATTAAGCACCACCAAGTTTCCAGAGTGGAAAGGCCCTAACTCAGAGCTCATACTGTAGCCTCTGAATTTTGGTCAGCTCTCCAAGGCAACTGAGTGATCAAACACACTGAGAGCTGTTTTCAACCCTCTCTGTTGAGAAGCTACTGTCACCCAAGGTTAAGAAAAAAGCAGGTAATTTACCTGAGTCTATTACACTAAACTTCATTCAAAAAGGGATCATAAACATTACAGTTATCTGTCAAATTCCACCTTAGGTTATTCTACAGAAGAAAAATTAAAACTAGCATTCCCTAAGAGCCTGTTTAGAAATGGCATCACTGTGGACTAGTGATTCCCTTATTCTTTCTCTAGATCACCTTTAAAAGTGTAATAAAGAAGGGATGAAAACAGTGCTCTCTGGCAGGTTCTTAACCCATGTGAGCAGGGGCAGGCCGCCATGAACTTGCATTGAAATGCTGACGGTTTTTATCTTCCAATGGACTATGTTACCAAAACAAAACAACAAATCTGCAGCTGGAGAAGGAGACTTGGTGACCACTATTTCTATATTATTTGAACACCATAACCTCATCCTCAAATTTTCAGAGAGCAAAGATGAAAGCGTTGAGCTTCTTCACAGCACAGTGGCACAGAACAGCCCAAATATAAAAGACTCACTTTTAAATGGCCTGTAACCTAAGGAATTACCTGAGTTTAACGCGCCTGTGTGGAGGATACACACATTCATGTACATCAAAGGCAACAGGCTAGAAGGACGCCTGACAAAACAGCGAACCAACTGCCTCTGGTGAGCACAAGAATAATTCCTGTTTCCAACCACCAGCTTCTTGTAGTTTATAATCAAACGGAACGTTTAAAGGAAAAGAGAACAGCGCTGCCGCGCCTCACCTGTTGAGCTCCTTGCTGTGTGCTTCTGCCCCTTGCTGTATCAGTCTGTCCAGTACTTCCATGGGGGAGGCAGAGGGCATGAAGTCCTCCTCCGCGTTCCCTTTTGCTTTCTTTAGCAGTCCCTCCGTCTTCTTGCTGACAAAATGACGGGCAGCCTTTGGCAGTGCCACCTCAAAAAGGTGATCGTATGGGGGAGGCTGCCCACCGCCAGACCCCACTCCCCTCTGAGGTGGGATTTTAAAAGGCCTGGGAGTGAGGGTGCTGCTCTCCAGAGAGGCCTGGCGCTCTCTGCCCCCGGCAGGGCTCTCCTCGGCGCCTCCGCAGGGCAGGTCTATGGGGGTAAAGGCTTGCTTTGGGGTGTCAGGCCCCAGCCTGTCCAGGGCGGAGTTCAGAGGCTCAGGGTTCGCACCGGTGCCCTGGGCACTGGAGACGGCTGAGTGGGTCTTCCGCGGGCAGCCCGGGAGACTGTCCCGGTAGAAGGGAGAGTCAAAGCCTCCGCGAGGAGCTAGGGGCTCGGCGTCGGCTGTTGTGATCTCGGAGAGTTCTTTAGATATTGCCGCTGCGAGCAGGGAGGGAGAGAAGAGACAGCACAGTCAACAGGCCAACCTGGGTAAGGTCAGGCAGTGTGGGGTTGCACGCTGCCCTGGGCCCCCCAGAGGGACAGATAAACAGTGGCCTCCCTTCACTGGGCACAGGACTCAGGATACAACTCCCATCTCCTCCCCCAAGAGAAGAAAAACCAAGCAAGCCTGTGTGTGTTGACGCTAAATCCTGGTACTAGGGCAGAGCGAGGGCTTCATCAACTCGCAGCAATCCCACACGAGCCCAGAATCCCGCACGTGTTACCTTCTTCTTTATCCTTTTCAATGCTATCTTCTTCAGAAGCCAGGCCACCTAGAAACCCTGGCAGGTCACTGAGAGCGACAGACCCTTTGCTCCCAGGCAGCTCTTCTGAAGAGAAACAAAGACAACGAAACACACTGGCCACCCCCGTCACTGTGAAAACTGCTTCCACTGTAACAGAATAGGCCTACTATGGTTCCTTCTGCTGAAGACAGAAAGCTACCACAGAAAGCCAAAATATTACAATAATCTAACTAAAGGTACCAAAAAATAATCCCACAGAAAATATAACTCTCCGTTCTTAACATCTCAGAGAACAGATAAAGCCACAGTTCGACCAGCTCAAAACACAGGTACTTAAAAGCTTTGGGGACTGTTGTTATGAGGCTGGCTTTTCGAATTAATTATATGTTTCATTATCTCTGGGCTTCAGTGATTTGTGGTGTTCCAGAATTTCCCTGTTTCCACATATAACCCATCAAGAATCAAGCAAGGTCTACTGTTACCCAGAGATTTTACCTAATCCTCTGTCATTCGGAAGATGGTGTTGTCTATGTAGACAGGGCCTTGCAGAATCTGTTCTCTCTTCCTGAAAAGACAGGTACCATTTATATCACAAGGCAGAAAATTGTGTACATGTTCTCTAATATTAGAGAAATATCCTAAACACCTACAATTTTAGCATATTGTAGAGGAGTTTAAAGTTTAGCCCCATGGTTCTCAAACTGTTTGGTCTCAGGATGCCTTCCTATTCTTAATAATTATTGAGAATCTCAAGGACTTTGTTTATGTGGTTATACCTATTGATAGTTATCATGTTACAAACTAAAACAGAATTTTAAAATTATTAATTCACTTAAAAATAACAAACCCAGGAATTCCCTGGAGGTCCAGTGGTTAGGACTCCGGCTTTCACTGCTGAGGGCGCGGGTTCAATCCCTGGTCAGGGAACTAAGATCCCGCAAGATGTGCGGCGCGGCCGAAAAAAAAACGACCCAATACATGTAAACATAAATAACATTTTTATGATAAATAAAAATAAGTTTAGTGAGAAGCGTCAAGCTGTTTCACATTTTTGCAATCCCTTTCATATCTGGCTTAGGGGAAGAAAGCTGGGTTCTTATGTCTGCCTCTGCTCTGCTGCTAGGCTATTCTGGCTCAAGTGTATGAAGAAAACTCTAGGGCCCACAGATAAGTAGTTATAAAAAGTAAACAGACTGTTTAGATAACTGTGGATAGCCATCTTTGATACTACACTAAAACTTGACAAGGGGTGTTTCTTCAAGGTTACAGTGCAGAATCTGAAACCATGGCAATTCACTCTTCACACTGTGTCAAGATCCACTGGTCTGCCTTGTCCCCCAAATGCGTCTTTTACCTACGTGTGATTCTATAACATATACACTGGGCATGTAGAATACTGGGTCACCAAGTTATGCAGATCTTCTAAGCGTGGCAACATTTCATTATACAATATCAAAAACTCAAATTATTAACCAAGCTTCCCAAGACTTTTCAATCTCATCATAAAAGACTTGGGGAAACTATTAAGCTCTTGGTGCCAGATATCAGTTTTTTAATATTCTAGTTTCACCTTTTTATCACTGGCAACAAATACCATCAGTTGTTTATCTTGAAGTGACAGACCCAGTTTGTCATCTAAGAAGCTAACTGCCTGCCAGACACTCAGGTATGAGTAACCATAGTTTGTCACCAGTTGTTCTTTCAAACAAAACTGCTGCTCCATGAAAAAAAAGCAACTAGTTCAGCTCTTAACTCAAATAACGGCACAAGTGCTTGTGGTGGCCACCACACACCGGTACGCACTCAGGCGCTTGATGTCCATTTCCTACTTCATCACAAACAATATTAAACATAGGCGTTCTTTCTATGGAATACTCAAGGTTTGTTTTGTTGTTGTTTCTTTTCTTCTGTTAAACTGAAAGAACACATCGAGGAAGAAGAATGCAATGCTTACCAGGAGAGTATGATTTATACTAAGGGGCCAGCCCTTCTACCCACCATTGTTTCTGTGCCATGAGTATAAGTGCCAACGTGGTAAAAAGGGCGAATAACCACTTAGTATTACTAAGAAAGTAGTTCTGACCTGGCAGATGCCCTTAAAGCGTTTTGAGACCCCTGCAGTGAGCAGATCACACTCTGAGAGCTGCTGGTTAGTCTATTTTTTCTACCTCAACATAATAAAGGCCATATAGGGTTAGTCTATTCTGAATTGATCTGATTCAAACCCATTACATTTTAGGTCAAACTTCTATCTGGCATAACAGGCTTCACAAAGTGAGGCTGGAAGCACGTCACCGTGCTTGGGTGGGGGGGTGGGGAGGGCAGCAGAGGAGCCCAGGCAAACCTTCTTGGGGGCTGTGGCCATGGCCTGCGGGAGTGAAATGTGCACGTAGTCGTCCGAATGGCAGGGTGGGGCTGGAGGAGGAGAGGTTGCAGGGGTTCCCAGAGGAGTTCCTTTTCTACCTGCTCAGAGACAAGAGCAGAATATACACACTTTGAGGAAGTAAAACAATTAGGAAAACTGCCAAATTTTTTTCCGCGTAACTATTACTGCAAAGAAAGCTGCTAGGGTTAACTTTCTGGGGATCTAGATCAGTCTTTTTTTTTTTTTTTTAGGTTCACTTTATGTGTTCTGAAAGCTCCAGGGGTTTGTATTGTCAAAAATAGGTTTACTACTACAAATGGCTCTCAAACTCACTATTAGATCTAAGAGATAGTTCCTTATCATAAAAGGCCGGCCCCAACCAACCAGTCAAATCTAACCTAAGACATACATACCCGCTGTACCAAAGACTTTACTGTAAGGGTGTGACAAATCAGGTGGGACATTTCCAGGAGAAGTTGGAGGAGTGGTCATCCCACAAACCACAGATGGGCTCCAAAGAGTAGCCTAGAAGTTAATAAGGCAGGTCAGCGATGAGGAACGAATAGCTATGCCTCCCGAGGTTTAAGTCCATGATCAATGATCTTAAACTTAGCCCTTCAACTGGAAAAAGGCATCTTATTAAAGCCTTATCAAGAGACACATTGCATTTTGTAAGTCTAGACTCCAAGAGAAACCCAAGTGGCAACAGTAACTTTTCTTGCAAATGTCATGCATCCTTAAAAACTAACTCCAGAAATGAGCAGTGAGAGATTTTCGCAACCATAGGCTAAATCCTGACCCAAATGGCCAGCTTCACCAGCAAGCAGAGAAGAAAGCAGGCACACTATTTGACACCATACTTGTGGCGGCTCAGTTAACAGCCGTGTCGACAGGGAACTCAGAGTCTGAGGTAGCTGCCCTGGCGTGTTTAACAACATCAGCCGAGAAGTGGAGTGAGGGGTAGAAGTAGCACTGCCTACAATGGAAGGGAAAGAACACAGGGGGTCAGTGTGTGGCTTCAGATTATTCTGATAAAGAATTACGGTCCTCGAGACCATTTGATCATTTAAAAGCCTCTTTAAATACCCTTTGGAAATAAAGTTTAGTAAGGTTTGATGTCTAGTTAAGCTTTAGGATAACTTGAAAAAGCACAACCCGTATGACAACTTCGCTGGGTGCTACCTATAGATAAGCCTAGACTTTTACATGAATCCAGTTCTGAATTGTCCAGGTTCATTCAAAACTGTGTCAATGTGACAGCCCAGAGGGCCTCACTAAAAGTGTCTGAAAAAATCTAAGATTCCTTTATGAGCTGGAGCCTAGAAGCCAAATCCTTTAATCCATTTTCTTTGTTAAGTGTTGACACATCCCAAGTCTGTTGACATACTATCAAGAAGGAGATCAAGGACATGGGACTGTAAATTAAACTTAGGGGAAAATGGAGGCAAATTCAAATTTTAAATATTTGGGAAACAGTTCCTAGGAGCTGACCTAAGTCTTATTCTAGGAAAGGGAAAAAAACTCAACAAAAATAAACAATGCTTTCTAGAGACAAAGCTGTAAAGCAGATAAGTAGCAAAGTCACTTTTTACCATAGCTATTCTGTGTGTCAACATAAGAGCTGGCGGTGACATCGGCTGAACGATGAGGAAAACGGGCTGAGATTTGGTGAGACACAGAATAGCCATCTTCATATGAGGCTTCTGTAGGGTCCAGAGAGATTTTGGCACATTCTATGACAACATCATGTGTTTCTAATCTCTTCCACCTGTGAAAGGCAACGGAAGTCAAGAAGTGCATGTTATAATCCATTTATTCAAACCATCAAACACTGAAGGGTGCTAACTCAGTGCCAGCCACTGAACTATGGCTAGCAAAGAACAGGCAGAACCGCGCCAGCCCAAGTAGTAATCAGCACTATGATATACAGAACTGGCCATTCATTTTACAAACCGATACCCTCCCTATTTAAAATGGTTATATCAAGTTATCAGAAACTAGTCCGAAACAAAAATTCCATCAACAAAAGACCAGGCACAGCCTCAGAAGAGAACACAAACTATGCAGAGCAGCCACCAGGGGAAACTCTCCTTTGGCACAAAGGTAATCAAACAAGAGGGAGACCTGGAAACTGCCAGGTAGCTGAGGCTGACTTAAGGTCTCCTATCAAAGCCTCAGGATTCTAATCCATCCCTAGACCAGAAATACAATGCAGCAAGTCTCAAACTGAGAGAAAGCCCATGAGGATATCTGAAGAATTGTCTGAAGAGTCCTGTTATATGATCCAGAGTTCCACTTCTAAGAATTTAGCCTATGGAAATAGACACACATCAAGATGGACAACACTCAGCGTAGCTTGTAATAGAAAGAAGAAAGGTCCAGCCAAAGAGGAAGATTCTACAGAAGAAAAATTATTACACCACCGTGAAAAAGCATGCTTTCAGCAGATCAATGGTTGCCAGGAGTGAGAGAGGAGACTGAACACCTCTCAAAGGGCATGAAGGAACTTTCTGGGCAGCTTCCAATTTTAGCTGCTTCCAGCTGAATTGTTACCCTACCTCCATATTTCTATGCTTCAAATTTCCTGATGTCTGAATTTTTAGACATCAACTATTTTTTTAAATTAATTAATTAATTAATTTTTTGGCTGTGTTGGGTCTTCCTTGCTGCACGCAGGCTTTCTCTAGTTGCGGCGAGCTGGGGTTACTCTTCGTTGCGGTGCAAGGGCTGCTCGTTGCGGTGGCTTCTCGTTGCGGAGTACGGGCTCTAGGCGTGCAGGCTTCAGTAGCTGTGGCACGCGGGCTCAGCAGCTGTGGCTCACGGGCTCTAGAGCGCAGGCTCAGTAGTTGTGGCACACGGGCTTAGCTGCTCCGCAGCATGTGGGATCTTTCCGGACCAGGGCTCGAACCCGTGCCCCCTGTGTTGGGAGGTGGATTCTTAACCACTGCACCACTAGGGATGTCCCAAGACATCAACTATTAAGGTCCTTATGGTAGGAGAGGATTTAGGTCACTTCCGTATATCCTTTTCCCTTCTCCCCAGTGCTCTCAAAACAGTGTTATCATTGTTTTGTTGTTTCAAAATTGATTTTGAACAATTCATTTTAATGACTAGATAAGCACCACTCATGGCTGAGCCAAAGAATATACCACAGTATTTCCTTTGCTGCTCAATCTAGTTTCTCCTGGAGTTTGAATGTTGTTGCTCCTTTTCCTCAGTCTTCTAATGTGTCTATTACTAATCCTTCCTAATGTGGCTCTAGCAGTTCTGAAATAATGCCTAACATAATTTGTTCATAATGAAATGCAAATAGTCTACCAGGATTATTCACCCTCTCCTAAAGAGCTCCCTGCTGGAGCCCTCCCTCTCCCACTGGTTGTTCTCAGCATTGCTGTGTTATACCAAGACTTCCCTTGACCAAGACCCTAAGTCAGGTCCCCCATTTCATGAACTCTATGTCTTCCTCGATTTTACTCTCATTTTGGTGGAAGACATGCTCCAGTGGTTCACTGAGGAAGGGTACATGTGAGGTAAATTTGAGTCCTTGCATGTCTAAAAATGTCTCATACTTGATAGGCAGTTTGGTTGGGTACAGAATTCTAAGCTGATAACCTTTTTTCTCTCAATTTTGAAGGTGTTTCAGAAGCTAACCTCATTCTGATTTTCTGATCTTTATAGTTTTGGTTTTTTCTCTCTGAAAGATTTATCCCTGGTGTACTGAAATTTCACAATATTGAGGCTTAGTAGCATTCTTTTTCATTGATTGTGCTGGAAACTAGATACGCACCTTCAATCTGGAAACTCACGTCCTTCAATTCTTGTATTTTCTTGTATCATCTGTACTTGTATTGGAAATTTTCTTCTGTTATTTCTTTCACAATTTCTTCCCCCACCAAAGTTTTCTCCTCCTCTTTAAAGACTTCTTTACTAGACTTCCTGGACTGATTATTTTAAATTCCTTCTTTCATTTTACTCATCTCTAGCCTTTGATTCTGCTTTCTAAGATATTCTCAACTGTACCTTTCAATTCTTTTACTGCAATGTTTATTTTGGCTATCATTTTTCATTTTCAACAGTGCTTTCTTTAGTCTCTGACTGTGCCCTTCTGTGGCATCCTGACCTTTATCTATGCACAAATGCTTCCTCTCTGTAGCTACTGTAGATGTTTTCTTCTGCTCTCTGTATTATCATTGTTTCTAGCTCCTTTTTCTTCTCTTTACATTGGTCTCTTATTTTTGGTGTTAGAACTTCCTTCAAAGGCCAGACGACCCATCTATCCAAGGTGAAGGAGGCTCTGTAGGTTGATCCAGAAGGCTTCCGAGTTAACACAGATTGGACATACACATCCAATTGTAGACTCTCCCCAAACCCCACCAAGCCTAGAGTAAAGATTCCTTTATTTGTTTCCTTTTAAATATAAACCCACAAGAAAGAGAAGAATGAGAAAACAGAGAACAGCACCACATGTTTTTGAAACTAGAAAGCACATAGGCAAGTGGTGACTGACTCAGTGAATCCAGGAAAGCAGAATCCTGAGCTGCCAATGTTTCAAAGCTAAAAGTCAACCTGATTCATACTGAGGAACCCTTAAAAAGCTAAAGAATTTGTATACGGCGAGTACTTCTGTATACCTGTACTTCTGGAGATGAGTGACAGGCAGGTGGGGGCAGCTAAAATCAGTAAGACAGGGTAAAATCTACCGAGGAGCAGTTAGAGCCCTGACACTCTGACTCTACACTCCCACTTTTCTCACCAGAAATCCAGATTATTCTCTGAGGAGGTTAAACAGAGAGTATCGGGACTGAGGTACTCCAGAAATGGTTGAGGGCACGAGTACTATTCAAACAAGAGGATTAAGTGAGCATGTACATTCTGAATGCCAAGACCACTAACCTCTCCCCACCAAGCAGCCTCTTCCCTCTAGGAGTAGCCAAATCCTGGCCAGATTAGACATCAGAAGACCCTTTCCTGAAAAAGTCCGACCAGCTCAAATGGAAACCAATACTGACATCAGCATCTCCAACAGATGCTCAGATCGACCTACAAGTGAACAAGCCCCATCCCTGTGAGCAAAGCTTTTTAGTCTCCTCACCCAGATATAAACCAATCTCTGCAGAAAGCCTCAAATTTTTAAAAAGAATAACAAAAGAGCAGTGTAAAGGAAACAGATTATGTAGTGAAAAGAAAACCTTAAAAAAACACCTATCAATCTTATCAAAGACATGAGAGACTGCGTCCATGAAATAAAAACAGGCTACTATAAAAAAGGAGCATTCAGAGAACTAAAAAGAGCTCTTAGGTACTGAAAACGTGGCAGAAATGGAACTATAATAGAAAGATTAAGAGCTAAAGACAAGGAAATCTTTAGGAATATTTCCTAAAGAGAAGAGGAGAGCAAAGAAAAGCAGAGAACTGCTCCAGGAAGTCCCAAGCAGAATACTAAAGAGTTCCAGAAAGAAAGACAGAGACAGTCAAGGAAAAGAAATCAGGCACAAATAATTAAAGAAAATTTCCTAGAATTTAAAGATAGGAGCTTCCAGATTGGACAATGAGGACACATTCATATCAAGGGACATCACTAGGAAATTTCAGAATATTACAAGAACAACCAGAAGACAGTAAACACAGATGACACAGTAAGTAAATTTCAGAATATTACAAGAACAACCAGAAGACAGTAAACACAAAATGTCTTTTGATTTCAATAGCAGCATTGGAGGCAAGGCAGCAATGGAATAATGCCTTCAAATTGCTAAATGAGAATGACTCCCAATCTAGAAATCTATACCCACATAGAAAATGACATCCTTTCTCTAAAAGCTACTAGAAGATATATTCCATGAATGTAAGAGTGACCCAGAAAAGAAGGCATGAGATACAGGAAATGGGAGAACCTGCACAGGAGAGAGGCACAGAGAAGCCCCAGGAGAACAAGATGATAGCTGTGTACGAGGCACAGAAGACAACCTGGTCAGATCAGAACAGACATGCCAAGAGACAAGCGTGTTGCAGGCCATCTCTAAGGTTTCTGCTGCCACCATACCCTCTTTGTAACTGAGGGACAGAGTGTCTAGTTGACAATAACTTGTTGGTACTGAGCTTGTCTTGTTATGCACTAATGAAGTTCCTACTCTCCCTTCTCTGCCAGGATCAGCTGAGGACATTCATTTCATCCCACAGAATGATTCTGCTCTGACCTATTCCTGGAAGCAGCCACAGTGAGTTCAAGAGCACAAACAGAGCAGTCCCCTCCCTCTGCCATATTTCGGCAGCACATCCAGCCCCTGGCCCTCACTATCTGGCCTCGCCAGATGCTCTGACTAGGGGAAGCCTTATGTTTCCCAGGACTTGTTCATGACTTTGCCCACCGACTTCCCTGGAAGGGACTCCTGTAAACTCTCAAGGAAGGGGACACCCAACCAAGACTCAGACACTCAGTTCCTCCTCTCGCCTCCTGGGAACCTTCACCTCATGATGACAAGACGGCCTTTTCCAAGGCCAGACTTTGCTTCCTAATTAGCTTTTCAAAATGAAACAATACATGTGGTCAAACTATAAAGAAAAGAAAGAGAATGATTAAAATAAAAGCAAGAATAGTAGGTGCCTCTGAGGTGAGACATGGAACAGGGAGAAAGATGGCTGCAATTGCGGAGGTTAATGTCCCATTTTTTTCAGCCAAGTGGTAGCTACACAAGTATCCATGTGTTATTACTAAACTTTTCTTACACATTTGCTATGTTTCTCTACATATATCTCACAGCAAGTTGCTTTAACCTGAGGTTCGTGTGGCAGAAGGAGGGCTCGTAGAGAAGTGAAATTTGCTGAAGGGGGATCATGCAGTGAGCCACCTTTCCCAGTGGGAGATCCTCCAATGTCAATACCCGTGGACCCCTTGTACCCCAGAAGGCTTCAATCCCCAGCCTGGGGAGCATGAGGCTGGCAGCCAGCCAGAGAGAAGCGGCGGGCAGGGGCTGAGCCTCTCACAGCTCAGTGTGTAGGATTTCACCCTGGTCCCCCCTTTCCAGTCATGACTCAGCTCCACCCTCCACCATGCTTGGCGTCCTCAAATCAGGAGCCTTGCAGGCTCCACTTCCCCAGAGAAGGAACCTGGGCACTTCTGCCAAGCCCCGTGGAGGATGGCAGTCGCTTGGCTAAGCAGGACAGAGAAAGGGACCCGGGGAGCCCGGCCACTCGACGTCCAGACTCTCCACAGTGCACTTGGTTCCAACCACACACCTCAGCGCCCGCCTTGCACAATCACACTGGGCTGCGAGCCTTTCTGGGCTTCTGCGGCGTGGGTACCTGCACTGCAACCTCCTCCATCCTGTCTGTGGGGAATACGCTTTAGACTCACGCATACAAAGTTATTTTACTGTAAAAGTCCATATGGACTTTTATGGAATGATTCCATAAACAGAAGAACATGCTTCCCCAACAACACCTCAGAAGGGACATCTCCAAGGTCACATTTTCAATTTCTTAAGTGAGCCTATAAAATTCTGTGTCACTAGTTCAGTTTCTATACCTTCGAGGGTCCAGTTCATGGTCCTTGGATCCAGTCACTAATTCTGGGTGAATTCGCACATGCTCCATCATTGGCTAGAAGAGTTTGGGTTGACAAGTTATAAAAGGCTTAACTTTCTATGGTATTTCTACACAATGAAATATTATTTGACAATAAAAAGGAATGAAGTACTGATACATGCCACAACATGGATGAATCCCGAAACATTATGTTAAGTGAAAGAAGCCATTAACAAAAGACCACATATTATATCATTCCATATAAATGAAATGTTCAGGACAGGCAAGTCCTATAAAGGCAAAAAACAGATCAGTGGTTACCAGGGCTGGGGGCAGTGGGCAGCACAGGGAGAAGGCTGAATTTCTTTTCAAATTTCCCTGTCTATCATTTAATACAAAAGTTATAAATGCAGCCTATCTACACAGTTGCTATGTAGCAAATAAATGAGTTTTTGCTACTTACCTTGACCACCTCTTCAAAAGTCTCCAGGTTCTCCTTCATACTGTAGTGAGAACGTAGGAAGGAGACAAAGTTGCAAGGGTACATCCCATACAGGCGATGGAAGAGAGCGTAAACACTGGCGTGGAGGTGGACGAGATAGATTTCCGTTACGTGGCCTGAAAAAGAAAACATTGAAAGGAGTCACCGAGCTGAACACAAGACTGATGTGTGTGAAACAGACACGAGCACAGGGCTGCCAGCGTGACTCTGCGTACGTGTGTTCCTACCCTGCTCCAAAGACAGTTAAGTAAGTAAGAGCGGTTTTCTAAAATCCAAATCTGAACACACCGGACACCCCTGTTTGAAACCCATCAGTGGCTCCCCATGGCCTCTGGATAAACTCCCATCTACTTAGAGTGACCCATAAAGGCTCACACTGATCTAATCTCTGTGCTCCTCTCCAGTCACCCCTAAAATAGGACCCCAGACATTCTCATAATACTGAACCGCCTTTACAACGGTACTCCCTGAAATCTGTAATCATACTTCTCCACGGCCCTACTCAGTACATACACGTCTCTTGAGAACAGCACTGACTCACTCACCTCTGTACCCTTAGTGCCTCGCACTGGGCTTGATGCGTGAGAGGCGTTCGTATATTTGTGGAACGAATGTGTGAGAATGTTCTAAAATCAGTTTGTAGTCTTAGCTACGCAGATTTGTAACTATAGAGTGAAAAACTACCACCCAGAAATTAGCTTAAAGAGCTAAGAGTGGGAGAATTAGAAAATTTAATTCATCTAGCGTTACCTAGACCCTATGGAAAACCCCAAGTCCACAGTATACATAAAGCTCCTCTAAATTAATGGACATCCCCAGGAAAAGCCTATGAGACAAGCCGGCATCATATGCGCCTCAGGCTTGTCACTTAATCCTGCACAGGAAGCCAGAGTATTCCATTTCCCAGGGCTGACACATTTCATTCTTTCAACACGAATACCTCATGCTGGGATGACCAAAGGATTCCAAATTTTGCGTGTTTATATAGCTTCTGAATCATTTTGATAGAGCTGTACTACCTGTCGATATGGAAACAAAACCCCACTGTATTGGAAACTAGAACACTAATTAGGACGTGCTGCATTCTCTCTGCTCCTTCCACATTTACGATGGACAAGTTCTCTGAACCTGAAGCTTGTGTTCTGTCACTATAGACCAGCAGAGGAAGACAAAGATGTACCACAAGCTTAGTCCTATACTGCTATGACACAGATTGAAGTTATTTTTCAGTTTATTGAAAATCAGGAAGTTGTACCTACCACTCAGTTTCTCTGACAACTAATCCTTCTAAGCCAACAATATAAGGAAGGCATCTCAACAGTCGTGCTGCTTTTTTTTTTTTTAATTTGTTGGCCGTGCCACACGGCATGTGGGATCTTTGTTCCCTGACCAGGGATCGAACCTGCACCCCTTGCACTGGAAGCATGGAGTCTTAACCACTGGACCACCAGTGAAGTCCCAACAGTCATGCTTCTTATTTGTGCCTCTGGTGGACGTACCTGAGGTATTTCCTCATCTGGCTGGTGACAACCAGCCATTTCAGCTTTAGAATGCTACAAGTCCTTCCCTTCCAGCACATGACCTGTTAATCAATCATGAAAGCACTCACTTGGTGGGGCATGACAGGTATAGAAAGAGATCTTTACCTGGTTTCTTCAGGCACCATGACGAAAGACGGCCAAAAATATCAAAGAAATCACGAAGGTGCTGCTTCCCCGACTGTGGAATCATCGGTAGCACGGTTACCAACACTAAGGCCCCTGTTGTGAGGACAATGGCGTCGGTGTCCACCTGCAGGAGGGACGGTCAAGAAAGAGGAAACACCTGTCAGGTGCAGCATTAGAATCCGCACGCTTGGAGGTTCTAACACCAAGGGGTCACAGGTTAGACGCCCAGCACAGACTCATCCTCCTACCCCTAGGGGTGGGGGCACAACACTGAAACAGACGCCACCAAAAGCCACTGGGGACCAGCCCGGCCATGCTAAGTCTGCAGGGACCACGCTGACGCACCAAACTCATCTGGGGTACGGGCCTGAGCGGGGCGTGGGGACACCCAAACCCAGAGACTTAGGATGTGCTATTTATAGCCCTTGGAGGGAAGCACAAGAAGCTGCTTTTTAACAGAACAAAAGAACGCTGCTATTCTTGTTCATTCAACCAAATCATAAAATACTTACTTTTTAAAGTCAATTAAAAAGAACCTTATACATTGACAAGTCATTCACTATTTTCAAAGGATTACAACAGAAGTATAATTTAATAAGAAATTAGTATAGCACTAACAAGTCTACTTAATGGCTCACCTTCACAGCAATATTTAGAGACCAGCAAATAAAAGAAGATATGGTGACCTCTGACCATGTCTACAGTTTAAATATCAAGTCATATAAATTTAGACTAATTGAAGACACTTAATAACCAATGAATAATGAATCAACTCAGACTAGCTACAGCAGCTCACATGATCCATAATTAAATTATGAATGTTTGCCAAGTAACTGGAATTCAGATTGAAGAAACAAGATATTAATCAAAAGGCTGCCATGCAGGCTAAGACATTCATTATTCCTACTAAAAAAGGAATCTATGAGTCTGGAAATAAAGTTTTAAATATATTTAGCTTTTACAGCAAGCACCAAGCCATTTGTTGTGGCGGATATCTAGTAGGAAGAACATACAATACTGGTAGGAGAATCAAGAATCTATAATGAGTTTGGGTAAAAAGGACTAGCCCTAATTTTGGTTAACAAAACATTCTTACTGAAGGTTTGAATAACAGTCCGTAAGTAATTTTCAAGGCCTATCTTTTTGGAAAAGATAAGTATTTTGCAATCTGAACTAAACAGTGTGCCTCAAAATAGGATTATATTCTCGTCAATCCATTCACTTAAAAAAATTGTTAAAATTGTTCCTGCTTTTCCTTAACATTAAATGCACATTTTTATGATACCCTACCAATATGACTCCTTGAGATCCACCTCTAGGGAGATTAAAACAGTTACCCTTGTTGGCAGAGACAAAAATCAATTTGCATGGTGCTGTGTCAGATGACTCCAAAGGCACTGCCATTCTGGCACAAACACTACTGGATATTTTCATGTCATATCTCTGTGAGGTACAGGTAGTTCATATTAACCACATTTCCTTATTTTATAGATAGGAAACAAGTCCAGGAACTAAAACAGACTAAGCAAATAACGCTGAGTATTTCAGCAAACCACGGTCAAAACTAAAAGCACAAAGTTCTACTTAGGTTTTGACTCCCTCTGTAGAAAAACACACTACGGTTAGTGCAAAAACGTAGAATGCAACTCAGCTGCAACCAGAACATGCTCCTAAATAGCTGAAAGAGGCTTTCAGTCATTTTTCTATTAGCCAAAAGAGAACTTAGAAATGGGGGTTCCCCCAAGACAAACCAGTATGTTTTCAACGGAGGAAAAGCTAGACAACGATGAAATCAAAAAGGGCTGGAACAGCATAATGTCAACCAATCTGACCGAAATGTTACCACATTTGCTTGGACCAAACATATTGCAATAGTCACAGTGATGCACTGAGAGCTTACTAAGTACCAATTTTGGACTACGTTACATTCGAAGTTTTCAAACTCTCAAAGTTAAAATCTAGCTTGCTTGCTTTAAGGTACTCAGAATTTCAGAAATTATATTCACAAAGCTATTTCATTCAAATCCTTACAAACACTGTACCTTGAGACATTTTAGTAAAGAAGGCAAAAGAGGTGCTTGAGAGAGCTTATGCTTCCAAGATGGCTGCAGCCTCACAACGTGGCCCAGTAACGAGAGGGTGGATAACCGAGAGGCGGCTTTGCCCACGTATTCATTCATTTTGTCCAAGAGGTGCTGAAAATGCACAAGAACAAGAGAAATATATCTCAATAAAGCTGGGAAAAATCAAGGGAACCAAGGGAAACGCACATATGAATGTATGAAGTTCACACAAGGAGAGGCAGCAGTGATACAGCCCAGTCTCTCAAGTCTTCCCTTTGATGTAAAGAAAGGCTCATGCAGGTAGAGATCAAATTCAAGATTTTTTAAAACCATGCTAGCAAACAACACACTGTTGCATTTGGCCTGAGAGAGGGAAGCCAGTTTGCAACTTCTGAAAGAGGATCCCACAATACAGGTCTATAAGCCGGGGGGAGACTCCTTCATAGGCCCTCTTTCTGTAATACATATAGGCCACTTCTTATAATAACCAATGTTATAATAAGCCTGTGGTAGGTTGTTGAAGCTTCACGGAATCCTGCTGGAAGCAGTTACTTATTGCTCCCATAGCCCAGCCTACATGGATTTGGCCCCAGATATAAATCAGGTAGTAGTAGAAGTTAAAATTCAGCCCAGAGTTAAAAAAAAAAAAAAAAAACCCAAGATGTACTGTAAAAGGCAGACAATGGCAAGGCCTTCAAATGCCAGCAAAGTAAATCACTAACACATACAAACTCAAGACGTACCAAAATCTGTAATTGCAATGCTTTGTTAGCTATTTACCATCAACAAAAATAAAAACAAAACATGAAGGAGTCTTCCAAGTGCCTGGTGCTGTGAAACAGCACTAGTCAATTAGCTCCATTAGTTGCCCACACTTACAGATTCTGCCATATTGATTAAAAGTCTGAAAATCCTACTCAGAGCATGGGTTTAAAGATGGGTAACTTATGGATCAAACTGTCACTATACAATTATAGTTTAGGATTACAGGATTTCTTTAAGCAGAAAGAGCCTTAAAAGCCTCTTGAATATGTTGTATTTTGAAAACTTTTCAGGAAACATAGGTCCTGACAATTGTTTTTATATGTAGTTATAATCTGGGAGCAGTATCATCAATGGTACGCATAAGTTGAGGAAGTGAGCTCTGGACAGACTGTGCACTGGGGCTGCACAGACGCTGTCACACCACTCATAGAAAATGTATCAAATCTCTACCATTAGTTCCAGCCGTTACCTTATCATGTGGCTCTTGCAAGGTAGTCAGGATGTGCAATACAGGCTGAGAATTGGTTTCCAGGTAATAATCCACCAAGGTGTTCACAAGCATCGGACCACGGTCTAAAGAAAGAAAAGGGCAGTTTATAATAATTTCCTTTAACATTCTAAACTTACCTCAAATAGTTGCCTGTCACAAAATCCAGAAAACGTTTCTTTGTATGCTACCCAAAGTTATATGAAGTGTTGTATTTCTGCTTCCTTAAATGAATTTAGGTTTAACAATAGGATAATACCAAGTTTATTTGCCTAAATAGCCGTAAGAGCACATGAAATACTATCTTTTTTTTATATTATTTATGTATTTGTCTGCATCGGGTCTTAGTTGAGGCATGTGGGACCTTTCACTGTGGCGCACGGGCTCTCTAGTTGTGGCGCGCAGGCTCAGTAGTTGCAGAGCACAGGCTTAGTTGCCCCGAGGCATGTGGGATCTTAGTTCCCCAACCAGGGATCGAACCCGCGTCCCCTGCACTGGAAGGTGGATCCATAACCACTGGACCACCAGGGAAGTCCCCTATCTTCTTTTTTTCTTGCTTTTTTAATTACAAAAATAATTCATGTCTATTGTTAACAATTCAAGTTATAAGAAAGTACATAACATGCAAGTGAACATCTTCCTCACCACCTGCCTCCCAACACACTCTCCAGAGACAAACACCCTTGGGTTTGGTTCATGTCCTTTCAAAACTTTTCACACTTGTACAATCACACGCACCTAGGCCCCATGTCCATATACCCATGGTCTGTGTATGTGTGTTTTTTCCACTCAGCAAGGTGTTGTAGACACCTTTCCATGACAGCATCTATGACCTACTTCATTCTCTTTACTGAGCTCCTTGTTCTCCACTGCATGGCTCTACGTAATTAATTTAACCATTCACCTGCTGAAGGATACTTAGGTTTTCCCAAGTTTCCACTACATTTCATTCAAGGCTATAATGAAATACAGATTCTTGTAAGTCTGTAAGCCAAATGGCACATGCTTTTAAGTTGATGACAGATACTCCAAAAGGGCAGAGCACCCATGTATTCGCCTGCTAACAGTGCCCATTTCTACGACCAATATTTGATTCCTGCCAACCCGGTAAGGAGGAAAGGGTACTGTTTAAATTTATATTTCTCTGATAAAAAGAGAGGTTAAGCATGTTTCATATTAAAAATTACATGTGATTTACAGATGAAATGATATACCTGGGATTTGCTTTAAAATACCTGGGTGGGGGGAAGTCAGGGAGGTAAGATGAAACAGGAAAGGCTGGGTATATGGAGTTCATTACGTGACTCTTACTTCTAAGTTTGTGTGTATATTTGAGTATTTCCATAACTAAAAGCTTGAAACACATGTAGAATGTAGAATGAATCCACCGATGTATGCTTTTCCTTGGTGGTTTTAAAGACTCTCTTTAGAAGATGAAAACCAAAATTTATCAGTAGGATTCTAGTCACCTCTAGGTCAATCTCGTCTGATTAGCAGATAAGCTAACCAGGGTACGATTCTGCTTACCAGAATTGAGGTTCTCTTTAAAGACAGCTGTTACGTCATCACGCACACTCAGCATGGGGGAATCCAACATGGAGAGGAGCTCCCCAATATTTGCTTGTTGGGCCATTATCTTACACGAATGCGCTGTGCTGGGTCCAGGATGTGTGTTAAAGACTTTGAAGGCTCTTCATTGGTGCCACTACCAGACTGAAAAGAAGAAGAGGAATGGTGTAACAAAATGGCCCCATTTTTCCCCACAAAAAACTACCTGCCAGACAAACTGAGCATATATTCGAAGCAGTGAAAAGTTTGTCCAGAACTTTGCTGATAAAAGAAGCTAGGGCGTGTAAATAATTCTGTCCTTGACAAATTTATGAAGAGGAGTTCTAGGGAATGCAACAGAGAGAAACCTAAAAAAAAAACCAATACCAGTTGGAATCATCACAGCAACTTAATAATGGGACTAAATCTAAGTTTTATTCCTACTCTAAGTCTACCTTGGGTTTTGGCTAAGACTATGTTTATGTTTCAAATCAGTGATCTAAAGAGTAGATGAACTATTTTCAGAAAAAGAACTGAAAGCATGCTATCTTCTTCTTGACAACCCCATCAGAGTCTAGAAGTTAGTACGGCCAGTTAGGTCACAAGTGCATAAATCTCATTTGAACCAGGGATGGTTCCTCTATTTTTAGTGTACGCGCCTCACCCCAGACATCTATCACACACTCAAATGCTGCTAGTTACAGGGAAGTAGGCATGAACGGGGGAAGCCTGCACCTTCAAAAACTCAGTCCTTTATGGCAGTGGAGCAGTCACCTTATCTTTATAGAGAAAAAGCAGCTCATTCTCCAGTGTCACTATACACATTTACAATTATTCATTTCTCCCCACTATGGTCCCTAAAGCTATATTTTCAAAACCAAGTAAAGACAGCTACCATTTATTAGACAGGCACTGCACACCTTTCACAAACATCATCAAATACACTCCCTAGGTAACTACAGTATGACTGGCTCTTTTGTCCCCATTTTACAGGGAGAGGAACAAAGATCAACCCCATTTGCTTACGGTCAAAAAGCTAGCAGGAGGCAAAGCCAGGGAGAACTGAAATTTGAGCCGAAATCTGCTTCACTCCAAGCACGGAGCCCATAAATGTGACATTAAAGTAACTTGTGATTTTGATCCTCACAGCAACTGTGAGGTAAGCAGATATCATCCTTATTTTACAAAGGAGAATACGGATACTCAAAAAGGATAAATAATTTTGCCAAGGTCACATAGTAAAGCAGAACTTAGATGCCTCAGCTCCCAGGCCAACAATTGTATACATCACTTGCAGTCACATCAAAATATATTCTTATTTTCTATTTGCTTGTCTTTGGGTAAGCTAAAGTAGCAGTTCTCAGGCTTCAGTGTGTATCAAAACCACCTCGGATCTAACTTCCTGGGCCCATTCCAGAACCGAATTGTGGGCTTAGGAATATGCATTTTAATAAGCACCCCAGAATAATTCTTATATGGGTGATAAATCAGCCGGATTTGAGAAACACCACGCTAAGGAAAAACTCCGCTAAAGAGTTAAGCTCCTACAAGGATGCCAAATTTAAAGGAGCAATGACCCCTGAAACTGGTGAGCATTAACTTACTATCATCTATGCTCTGGTTTAATTACAACCTGGTGATATTCACTGATTTGGCTCTTGGTGAATCAGAAATTCATTAGCCAGAAAAATCAATTAAAATGTATAAATGTATTTTTGATAGAAAATCCTGATGTAGAAAGCATGATGTAGGAATATAATACAAATTTATATTTACATAAATATAAATCTTACAGGTAAATCATAAAGGAAGTCAATTTCAAAGGACTCAGAAATGTGAGACCATAACTGGTAAGATTTTATTGTAAAAGTTCAAAGCTGAAAACAATAAAATTTCACCTTATTGTGAGATGGATTAAATTAAATTTACAAGTGAAGATAATACCAACCTGTCAGGGTTTATTGTTCACCAAGAGGATTAAATGACATAACGTGTATCACACAGTTAGCACAGCACCCGACACAGATAGACACTCACTGAGTAGTACTCACATATTATCAGAAAGAATACTGGTAAAAATCTTTGGGCCACCACTTTCAAGATGACTGGAATAGCACATTTATCTAGCTAGCCTCCACATTCATTTTTACTTCAGGTAAATCACAAATGATTCTCAGGCTTACAAGTAATTTGTCCCTAAGTTTCGTTTTGTTCCAATAAAACTGCTACTTACCCCGTCTCAGGCTAGTGAGACTCCGCGTTTGTCTTTTGTATATTCAGAAGACAGTAATGTCAGAGCTGTTCCTCCAAATGCAGGCAGCCCAGAGCAGAGTGCCATGAGCTCAAATCTAAACAAAGATGGCGCCCATCCAGTCACCTTGGCGATACTCAGGGCTGACCGTCATGGGTCACCTAGCTTGTTTTTCAGATTGTAAATGTAATTTAGGTATAAAAGTCTGATTTATGGAGCCTACTCTTTCCAAATGCTTTATAGAAAGCAAAAATAAGGTTTTATTCTAACATACATTAGTATGTATTTTTGGCAACAAGCTTTTATTGCTCTTCTCTCCAGTTCTAAAATTCTACCTTTTAACCATATTTTTTAAACCTCAGAAAAAATATAAATCATGGGCTTTGTGTGGGATTCTTCATTTAAGTGCCTCAAGTTCAAGGATTTTTGACATTCTAAAAAGCCCTCACGGGAGTTCAATCATAAGCTTTTGGAATTAGCTCCATGATTGGAATATCTCCCCTTTTAAACTTACTCAAATATTTCTTGAGGGACTGAGTGCAGGATGCTAAGTAGGGAAGACAGACTTAGCAAGTGCAATGAAGAACTATATGTACACGAGCAGGAAATGGACATGATTTAGTGAGTACACAAAGGAGGGAAGGGACCAGCTTCACCTGGATGGGGTGGGAATGGGTGAGTTGCACACATGTTAAACACACTTTACAGCCTAGAGAAGATAAGGGGAAGGTCCCTGAGAGGGTAGCACTACAGGCACATGAAGCATCCACTTCAGCCACGAAAGTCTCTCTTCCATCTTGGAGGTAACCAAGTATAGAAAATAGACAGGAGAAGCCAAAAGTCAATATTTAGTTAATACATTTCTGTACCCTACATGCCAAAGCAACATTCCATTTAGTTTAATATTATCTTTGGGGCTTCCCTGGTGGCGCAGTGGTTGGGAGTCCGCCTGCCGATGCAGGGGACACGGGTTCATGCCCCGGTCCGGGAAGATCCCACGTGCCGCGGAGCGGCTGGGCCCGTGAGCCATGGTCGCTGAGCCTGTGCGTCTGGAGCCTGTGCTCCGCAACGGGAGAGGCCACAACAGTGAGAGGCCCGCGTACCGCAAAAAAAAAAAAAAAAAAATTATCTTTGGCGCCCACAAGCCACAGTACCGCGCTATCGATGATGCTATTTACATTAGGGAGCCATGACTTCCAACGCCCGCCCCGCCCCCACCCCAAGACCTGTCACTCTGATAGTCTCCTGGACCTCAGTAAAAGGCATGGTCGTCAGTCTCTAGCAAATGTCTAGGTGACATCCGTGCTCTTCCACCACTCGTACCCTCACATCTAATCCGCTGGCAAACCCACTGACTTATCCCTTTTGTTGTCACCCCAGCCCAAGCCCCCATCATCCCCTCTTGGAGACAAGGGAGCAGCAGGCTCCCTCACTACCCTCGCCCTACAACTTATCTGCCACCAAACAACCACAAAAGACTCTGAAATAGGGAAATCAGAATCTTTCACTCCCCTGTTTAAAATCATCCAGTGGCTTCCCACGGAGCTAATAAGCGCCAGCTCCCAAGGGGCCTGCAAGGCTCCACCAGACTGGGCCAGTTGTGAAGTCCCCACTCCCTCTGCCTCCGTTTCACAGCTCTCCACCCCCTCGTCTCTCTGCTCTAGTCTCAGGCTCCTGAAACTCAGGAAAACAGCTTCTTGCTCAGGCCTCTGCACTTGCTGTTGCTCTTCTCCCAGATCCTTGTGTGGCTGTTTCAAGTCTCTGCTCAAAATGTCACACCATCTCTGAGAGGCCTCCCCGACCAGCCAATCTAAAGCAACAGTGGGGTTCTTAGTCACCACCTTTGAATAAACCAAACTGAAACTCTACACTGGTAACCAGATTTGAGATTTATGGTTGGAAAATAGAGATTTACCAAAGTTCGATTTTAGTCTCTATACTTGGCCAAAATCTGGCTGCGGCCTTGGTCTTTAGGACTGAAAGCTGAACAATCGCCCACTTCTGCAGCATTTCTGGCATCTCTGACTGTGTATGTGTGACCAACAACTATATGTTAATGTTACCATCATACCTAATCCACATGATGTCAGTAATGCGGACAAGGCATGCGTACAGAAGTACTATTAATATCTGAATAAAGGTAAAAACATTCTAGATGTAACATCTAAGTTTTGTGTTTTATTAAGTTGAAATTCTGTCAGTACAATACTTATTTATACATTTATTATTACAAAAATAAAAGCTTCAGTTAACGATGTGATTTTTATGTTCAAAAACAATTAAGAACTTTCAAACAGTTAAATACATTAACTAATATTATGAGTATTAAGAAGGTAGATTCGCTAGATAGCTTTACAAATAACAGTAATTATTCTTTGAGCCAAATGTTTATAAAAATTTTAGTAACACATGGCTAAATAACAGAAATTAAACTATATTTTAATTCTAACTTTTATAGAATTGTTTTATAACATTTATTACAAACAGAATAATCTTTAAGAACTTCACCTAATTTGTAGTCCTGATTTGTAGTCTTTCAAGAAAAAGTCATATTTGGGAATACCTCACATCTTGTGAGGGTGAATTAAAAATAAAATGCCAACCTGTCACCTCAATTTTATGACATGAAAAAAACCCAAAATCACAGTCAACAATATCCATGATAAATCACCTTCAAGCCAAACATAAAGAATATATAGAGGGGCTTCCCAGGTGGCGCAGTGGTTGCGAGTCTGCCTGCCGATGCAGGGGACACAGGTTCGTGCCCCGGTCCGGAAAGATCCCACATGCCGCAGAGCGGCTGGGCCCGTGAGCCATGGCCGCTGAGCCTGCGCGTCCGGAGCCCGTGCTCCGCAACAGGAGAGGCCACAACAGTGAGAGGCCCGCGCACCGCAAAAAAAAAAAAAAAAAAGATTGGTATAGATTGTCAACAATTTTTAGTAGCTGAAGATGAAGGATCCTTGAGGCTTGCCCAAGCTATGAATCCCAGGTACAGGTTCCTTCCAGAAAACAATTTACCAGAAACTCTCCCCAATTACATTCTGCTTTGTCTAAAAAGGTTAGTGATGGGACTAAACGTGGCAGCTGAAGACAAATGTCCTTCCGGTATCAAACACGTGTTAACCCAGGAGCAATCTAGCGGCTGACACAGCTGACCAATTTGCTAAAATTTCAAATTTTAACAATCTGACTACTAAAACGGAATACAAATGCAATACTGAAAAATGTTTAATAAAATCTGAGATTTGTGGGACTTCCCTGGTGGTGCAGTGGTTAAGAATCCGCCTGCCAATGCAGGGGACACGGGTTCAATCCCTGGTCCAGGACGATCCCACATGCCGTGGAGCAACTAAGCCCGTGCGCCACAACTACTGAAGCCCGTGCGCCTAGAGCCCATGCTCTGCAACAAGAGAGGCCACCGCAGTGAGAAGCCTGCACGCCGCAATGAAGAAGCCTCCGCTTGCCGCAACTAGAGAGAGCCTGTGCGCAGCAACGAAGACCTAATGCAGCCAAAAAATAAATAAATGAATGAATAAAAATTAAAAAAAAAAATCTGAGATTTGTGCTGTGTGATGTTCAGCTTGGGTCTCAATGATTTGATCATGACCATCTGACATTGGGTTCAAATTCATATGCAGTGGATTTCCGACAAAGGACAGGGTGAAGTACACATAAAATATTTTAAAGTAAAAAGTTAAACTTAGAAAGCTTCCCCTACTCGTGAGGGAACAATACTTCCACCTTCTTGTTAGACAGTCTACAATCTGTATTAAGTCCCTGTTTGTGAACAGACACCAATCTTTAAGGCAAAAATCTCCACCTTATTTCACAATTCCTAGGAGGTAAGGTGAGGAAGACAGTGACAGAACACAGCAAATAGCAACCAGTGAGGCATTAAATGAATCCCATTAGCCATCTGTGTATAAAGACAGCAGACCAAACACTTCCCTATCTCCCCTACACCCTTCCTGCAGACACGGAAAGCTGTTGCACTGCACACTCCTGCCAGTAAGCTCAAAATTAGAGCTCAGGGATCAGTCAGGTCACTCAGACTACACTAGCATCCACAGAAATGCCAAAGCCTCAATATTTAGGAAGGATATATTCCAGGGCTCTGAGAATCCTCCATTTCCCAGAAACCACGATAGCATGCAACTCATCCCCAAAAAACTAATTAAGACAATTAATAAATAAAGCCACGTTACAATGTAAATGCTAATTCCTTAGCTCAGGGGTCCTCAGCCCAGGACGTACATTAGAATCACCTGGAGAGTCCACACGATCCTGAGCAGGTTAAGGGGTGGGGTCCAGACAGGACGTCTGGCTTGTTTTATAGGCCTGTGTGGATTGTTAAGGCACAGCCAGGGTTGAGAACCTCTGTGCTAGTTAAATGACTTGCTCAGACACACAGGCTTCAATTTTATCTAGGCGTTAGAACCAAATTCTGCTGCTAGATTGAACTGATTTGAGTCGCAGGTACACCAGGTACTAACTATACAACCTTAGGAAAATTACGTAACATTTCAGAGCCCAACTCCTCATCTGTAAAACGGAGATACACCAAAAGTGTGGCTGTGAAGAACAAAATAAATAACTAAAGAATGCACTTAACACCATGCCTGGCACTGAATAAGCAGTTAAAAAATTACCGGTAATCTGACTAATTACTTCACGACACAGAAGGTCTAGTTCCTGGCAAGTAGCTAAAACCATCAAAGTTAATCCTGAATGCAAAGAAATATCTTTGCCCCAGTACAACCACAGACAGGATAAATGATTCTCTTCCACCTTCCCCCAACCACTGGATTGAGTTTGCCCCTTACCTGCTCTGGGGACAATTGGTACTTCAGTTTCCAGTGCTGTCAACCTGGTGTCTTTCATGGTCACTGAAGAGAAGAAACACGCATCTGTCAATATCAATCTCACAATGAAGTGAGATCTCAGAAGCAATCAGAGGACGTTCAGGATTCACTGGCTTCCACCTCTTTCCTACTGCACATCCCTGACAGGTGGCCATCTGGTTTCCGCTGGAATGAACACTTATAATCACTGGGTGCACATGCCTCTCCCCGTCTACATTTCTGAACAGTTGGTTGCTGGAAAATTCTTTATATTGTGCTGAACTTGTAAACTCTGCCTTTTGTTAACTGTCTTTATTAGAGCTATAAACGAATGGGCAGGAAATGCATGGGCAGAATGGGCTCCAGAATTAGAGCTCCGAGTTGAAATCCAAGCTCTGCCACTGAGTAGCTGTGTAACTTTGGGTGATTTATGTCTCTAATGTCCAACCTTAAATTACGTCACTGTACAGTGAGAAGAACGGTGGCGTCTACCTCCTAAGGCTGCCTCACTAATCCAGGAGAGGAACACCCATAGCCCTCAGCACGGTACGTGGCACAGAGAAACCACCCGGGGAGCCCGAGAGTTAGAGCAGCGCCAGGCATGAAGCGCTTGGTGGGTCCGCATCACTTCAAACCCACCACGCCCCCTCCCTCCCCACGGCCCTGCCCCACTAGCCGCACAAGTCTCTCAGCCAAGCCACACATGTCCCCACTTCAGGACCAGGTACATGTTGTCCCTGTGCCCGAGAGACTCTACCTCTGCCCCCTCCCAAGCTCAGTTTTCACCCTGAAAAACCTCAGCTTAAACATGCGCTTCATCAGAGAAGCTTTCACTTCCCTCCACTCAGGACCAGACCAGGTCAGGCCCCATCACATACTCTCAGCAGCCTGTATTTCTTGGGGTCACGGACCACAACGGACTAAGCAAGTGTAATTAGTCACTGAATATGTCCCCCTCACCAGAACAGCAGTTCCAGCCAGGGAGAGACAGGGGCCTCTCCAGTACTGTGCCCCTTGCAGCTGCCACAGTGCCTGGGACTTGTTCACTGAATGATTAGGAGTTAAAATATTTCTTAAATAAATGTACAAAGTTGAATTCTGCCTTTGAAACCACACAACCTTAATCTAATCCTTCTACATGACAAGCATAAAACATTTGAGAACAGCTATCATTTCTCCCTATTTTCTTTCCCTTTTTGCCCTGCTTTCTACCTAAATTACCTCATATTAAATATCCTTGTTAAATGTGAGTATATGTAAATACATTCCAGTTTGCTTTTAAAATGTGGGCCCTTCAAACTACGTTTAGGTACAGCCTGATCACTAGATTGTGAGCTCCATGGGGACAGGGACCCAGGGCCTATTGCAGCATCTGGCACACAAGGGGCAAATATACCCTGTTCAAGTCAACAAAGATTTCATCAGCTTCTTTGGTAGCCATTCCAGGGTTGAGTACAGATATGAAAAGCTGAACCTCATACACTATATATGCCTAATTACACTGAACACGGAAGAGCTGGGAAACGAGATGTTCCACACACAGTCCTGGTCAAAGTTGAACTAGTGTGTTGAGCAGCTCTCTAACAATTAAAATCTCTTGCTCCAGATGACGCGGTAATTATACTTCCCTGTAGAACACATTCTAGGCACTAACGCCGTTAACTGCGGTCCTCAGTGGCATACTGCAAGTGTGTGTGCAGAGCTGGAAGGCGGGCTGGCTTTCCAAAAAGGCCAACGAAACCATTCACACAGCGGGTGCTTGCCCAGCCACAGTCACTCAACCAAAAGAGCTAGAATTAAAACACTGGAGCCTCTAATCTTTAGAATCTTAACTTCAGCTGTTACTCCACTGAGTCATGTAGACTTCCTCTTGCAATTAATCCCAGCTGGATCTTTTACCTGAAAAGGAATACCTAAGGCAAGGGTAAAATTAGGATGTATACAAGATGAGATCTTATAGCCTGCCTAGCCAGGATCACTGTCCTATATAAAGGAACTGGCATAGGAAATCAGAATGTTTTGTGTCCAATGCTCGACATTAAGACTTCTTACCTTCTTTATTGCTATGCTAAAAAATGGTTATGGTGACAAATGTTGGCCAGTCAGGGCTACCTGGCATTATTTATATTTTTAAGTGTTTACTTATTCATTTATATTTAAATCCTGCCCTATGGAGGTACTACTAGGTAAAATCATGCGACCTGTGAACTTCCTGATCAGAAGTGAGGAGCGGAGAAGACCCTCTTCAAAAATGTGTACCCTTGAGGGGTATGGATGGAAACACCTGTCAGAGCATAACAGGGCCAATCCATGCTATCTTCGAAAGCCAAATTAAAAAAGAAACACGCCCTCAGATCTAGACTCTTCCTCTTGGACCCAAAAGTTGTATTCTCATCAGAAAGCAACACTGTAATTGCACTTCTGCAAGTCTTTTTGAATAGAAGGAAAGCGTAGGTTTGGGGAAGACGGCAGCTCTGTGCTTTAGCGTTTTGAGGTTAAGCAGAAGGAATATAGGTCAACGTGCTTTCACATTTCACCTTCATTTCACTCTGTAGGTGTTTACAGAGCGATGGTGTGTATATGTGGCGTACACACGAACTCCAGCTCAACAGCCATGTAGAGATGTCATTAGCAGGACTTGTACACATTTTTTCACACATCTCTGCCCTAGGCAAGATGCATTACGAGGCATGAGAGACCTGACAGCTGTAATATACCTTTATGAAATACTATTGGCAGGTACCTAAATGCCTTCACGAAGTATTTTATCTGAAAATATCAGCTGAATATTCAGACTTTTGGAAAATCAGTGTTGTGTGTGGCCTTCTATCCCCTAGGACTCCTCAGAACCCCAAATCACATAAAATATGTAACTGCATATCACATCGCCTAGATAATTTTGTGCAACTTTTCTATGATGTAAAAACACAACTACAGGTATAAACGAAAGCAGATGTCTCTTCACTGTAACTTGTTTTCTGTACTGAGGTTTTTATCTAAAAAAGTTCAAAGACAATTCAGATACAGGTTCAGGCATAGATGGACTATTTCATTATCAAGTACAGTATAAGTAGAACAGAAACATTACACAGATAATACAGATAATAATAATATGTCAATAACACACTACTGGGCTTCCCAGGTGGCACAGTGGTTAAGAATCCGCCTTCCAACGCAGGGGACATGGGTCCGAGTCCTGGTCTGGGAAGATCCCACATGCCGTGGAGCAACTAAGCCCGTGTGCCACAACTGCTGAGCCGACGTGCCACAACTACCGAAGCCTACACGCCTAGAGCCCGTGCTCTGCAACAAGAGAAGCCACCACAATGAGAAGCCCATGCACCACAACGAAGTGTAGCCCCCGCTCGCAGCAACTAGAGAAAGCCCACGCACAGCAACGAAGACCCAACACAGCCAAAAATAAATAAATAAATAAATTTATTAAAATTAATAATACACTACTACACAATTATGTTTGGCTCAGCAACGCTCAGGTGATTTCTTAGAGTAATATTCTATCAAGTGAATAAAGTTGCCTTCAGCACAAATGCATCCAAAAAAGGTAAGATACAAGCTCCAATTCACTCTTCCTACCAATGCACAGAAGGAAAGGAAGGGGTAGGAAATACCACTCAGTGTGTGAAAGTAAAACAGCTGGTAGCAAAACCTGCCAAAATGTGTAGTCACGTGTGATTTACATGGTCTCAGCAGTTGTGGTCTCTCCCAAGGTTGTATAAACAGGGGCAGGGGAGCTCCAGATTCTCCACTCAGAACTTTTGCCATGAGGGACCTGGAAGGACAATTCGCTGAAGCGTATACCTACCCTATTTCAGAGGTAAATCCTCTAGTAACTTGCCTGCAGGGACAGAGCTTGATTTTGGTAAGGTGTAGCTCTTCTATAAATAATGTTTCTTATGTTTTAACTTTCTATTAGCATGAACAAAATTACTTACCAAGAAAATAAACCAAACATCATGTATGTTTCAAAAAACAGAGCTTCCCTTAAAAGAAATCTGAGAGGGGCTTCCCTGGTGGCGCAGTGGTTGAGAGTCCGCCTGCCGATGCAGGGGGCGCGGGTTTGTGCCCCGGTCTGGGAAGATCCCACGTGCTGCGGAGCGGCTGGGCCCGTGAGCCATGGCCGCTGAGCCTGCACGTCCAGAGCCTGTGCTCCGCAACGGGAGAGGCCACAACAGTGAGAGGCCCACGTACCGAAAAAAAAAAAAAACAAAAAAAAGAAATCTGAGGAAAACTGTTAAGATTTCTTTAGGTTTCAAGTTCACAAGACTAAAACAGAAATATCCTAGGGAATAAAGGCACAGGGTTTGATAGTCTAGGACTAACACATGTGGTTCTCAAATGTGGTCCTCACACCAGCAACATCAGCATCACCTGGGGATTTGCTAGAAATGCAAATTCTTGGGCCTTGAGCCTTGGTGGTCAGACACCTCTGAATCTGGGAGTGGGGTCTTCCTGGCGATTCTGATGCCCACAAGAGGTTGAGAACCACTAGTCTAGGAAGAAGGATGAAGGCAAGAAATATTAAAAATATATATTTTATATATATTTTATATACACTTTTGAGGTTCTAAAGGAAAAAAACAGTGCATAAACCCTGGGGAAAAAAGCCCAATGGAATTCTGCCAGGTGCTAAAGGTACACACAGACCAAATGCCAAGCTTGACAAGCATTTAGCAAGTTACACACCTGAGTTCTCCACTTAGAATTTTTTTTTTTAATGTGGCACCTAAGGTTGATCTCCCAGTGAAGTGTAAAGAACCTTTCAATATAAACGTTTAAGAAAATGATTTATAATACAAACAGTACATAGTCCATCTTTAAAAGACGTAGGCCTTTCCTATCTACTGTTTTGTTTGTTGTTTGTTTCCTTTTTAAAGCCCAAGTCCATTTTTAAGAGCAGTAGTCTATCTAGAATGATCAGCTGGGCTTCAGGCTGGGTCTGTAAAGTTCCTGAAGCCATATCCAGAATTTCATATCTGTATGAATTTTGTTCTTGGTGCTGATGGGACAGAAAACGATATTTGGTCCACAGCTTCCCACAAATCCTCAGAGGGTAACGGAGGCCCCCTCAAAACTTAAGAACCATTGACCTTTGAGTTAGTTTATGAGATCAGCAGTTCAGACAATTTATCACAGTGCAAGATTAAATGTGTGTGTTCTGGAGTCAACCAACAGGGCTCAAATCCCAGCTCAGCCACCGAATAAGTGACCTTAAGCCTCAGCGTGCTCATCTCTCTCTCCCGCCCCTTAAGGCTGTGGGAAGAGCTAACAGGATCACGCGTGTAAAAAACATAGCACATTGTTTGGCACTGTGCCAATAAATATAAACTTTATTATAACAATATTACTACTAAACAAAATGGGTACATAAGCCTTAGAAGTCTACATTTAATAACTTATACTTGAAACATTGATACAGTCATTCTGGAGCTTAAAATGGATACACTTCATGTTTGTTGCTGTACTCGTGTGCTCTGTGGAACTACTCAGAGCAGCACAGGTCTTAACAACTGCAGACATTACGGTCACCACATCTGTTTTTTCTTACCACGGCCCATTGTGTCCTCTATCACCGACCAAAGGGTAAAGTTGTCCCTTGTTACTCAAACACTTCTTGGCTTCTATTGCCATTATCTTTACTTTAGAAAGTGACCTGTGAATTCTAGGCCAGTAACTACCATGTCTTGCTCTGTATCAAAGCTAGGTTTTTAGGGCACTTTACTCATTAGATGACAATCTGAATCCATTCAACCTTAAAACGTGTTCTATAACCTTTTGCTACTTCCCTGTATAGAACAAAAGTTAGTACTGCACAAGAGAATGGACAAGAAGAAATTAGCAAGGTCCTGGGATTACATATGTTTTATATACACATATTTTTTAAAATTCTCCCCCTCCCAAAAATAGACACTAGACATTAAATTACTAATGTCTAGGAACCACACGCTTAAAAAGTAAATCAGAAAAAGAATAATCTAAAATTGCTGATGGTAATTTTAAACCAATTTAATTGGTCTAAAACCTTTTTCAGACCAATAGAAAAAAATCAGTATTTCATGCAAACTAGACACTGAGGGGGGAAAATTCAGTTTTTGAGTATATGCTAATTATAAATATATATGTATTTTTAAAGCAAAAAGCTCGAGATTTAGATGCTATCGAGTATACTTTTCTTTCATGCTTGCAGCTACTTAAATGACAAACAAAACTAATACAAATAAAACTAATCTCTCGAAGAGAGATTTATAATATGAGGAACTTTTAAGGAATACCTTCTTAAAAATGTGATATAAAGGAAAGGATAAAAACAGGTTGCGCTAAAGGTCATCCATTTGCTCAGTTATTATAAAGCCATTAACACTTTGATTCAATCAATGTAGAATCTTTAACTGAAGCCCCAGAAGGACTTGAAATCTCAGAAATTTAGACTTTGAAATACTCATTTACGATCCAACTCTCTTATTTCACAAATGAATAAACTGAAGCTCAGAGAACTTAGTGGCTTGTTAGAAGTCGAAAGCTATCTGATTTTTAGAAAAGCTTGAAATGGTTAATGTATTGCTGTATTTGGCTCATCTGCAGCCAAGAATATCCAGTTAATTCCAGAAAAAGTTAACTTTAGTCTACCATGGCCCTAGAACCCGGAAAAGAACCATACCTGTACCTTAACAAACTCTGAAAGAAGACAGATCTGTAAGATCAAGTCAGCTGTAATTCAGCGCCCCAAACTTACCCACCACTATATACACCAGAGGTTAGAAGCTATTTTAAGAAATGCCTCTGCAATAAATTATAAATTAAAAGAAAAACAGCCAAAGTGGCTACTTTAGCCACTGGTCCGCAACCCCTGGTGCACATCAGAATCACCTATGACTTCTTCCAAAATACACTTAAAGACCAAATATGCAAATCTACCTACTATGGGGCCAGATACCTGTGCATGAAGGTTCTGATGGACGCTACTGTTAGAGGTCTCTCGTTTCCGGTGATTTCATTACTCTATAAACATCCCACAAACAGGCATGTATTTGATTTGTCCTAGTAAGACTGTTCAGTTTCACCTCACAAATGAAAACAGGTATGCACAGAAGGCATCTTATTACACCCGGACAGCAGCAGCCTGGGACATCTTTGCTCTCAAGAAACCAGTGAGGAAGAGTACAACTGAGTCACAGGATTTGAGACACTCCAATTTCATGAAAACAAGTAAGAATGCGTGTAGCTGCCTAGGAATCTGTCTAGCTAGGCAATTAGGAACATCCCAAAGTCTTTATGACACCAGGAAATGCGTGAAGCAAAGAAAGCTTACATCGTTCGCCCTTCCGTGCACGTGGCGTAAGAGCGTCTGGGTAAGATATGTAGTTTGGTAAGAGGATAGTTTCCATTGCCACCCTCTATAAATACCCCTTAAGTTTACACCAGGTGGTTAGAGGGAGAACCTGTGGCTCCCCAGAGAAATAGCAAAGAATCTGTCAGTGTTTCGGAGGCACCTCATTGGCCTGATGCGTGACTGTTAAAGGTGCATTTCCCCACTCGACCCTACATCAGTTTTCACACGTGCATGTTCCAGGTTTACTCAGGAATGGGCAACTTAAGAATCACAGGTGGTTGCTCTGTAAATCAAGGGCTCCCACAAGGGTTGGTTTTATGACGCTTCTCGAAATTTACAGCTCCACTTTGCCGGCACGTGTGAATTCAGACGACTCCAAGTTGATCCCCAAATTATAAACCGATGAATCTCAGAAGAGTATTATTCTATTTAAGTACTTTTACAGCTTACGCTATGTAAAATGAAGGGCTATTTCCATGCTTTCTATAAAAAAACCCAGCAAGGATTTTAGCACGACTTCTTTCTGCAGTAAACGCATGAGTTTTATGAAAACATCAAATACTTTCCGGCGTGATTTAGACTAACATGTTTACAGGCACAACCCTGCCACCCCCAACAAAAGCTAAGGTATATAAGCAAGGGTGTCCCTCCTCAAAATTAAAGACACACACACACACAGGCACTTATGCACAGACCTCGGCCAACTGATTAATTCTAATCACCTACTTAGAATGACGGGCCAGCTTTGATCAAATAAGAGATAAATGAGAGAGTCATGGGTGTACAAATAGAGACAGGAGCACAGTCTGGGAGGCAGTCAGACCCCAGTTCCAGTCTTGGCTCACATAATCCTAGAGGGATGACCTTGGGCAACGGACCCTCATCTCTCGGGGCCTCAGTTTCTTCATCTGAGAAATGGAGGCGTTAAGAGTGGCTGCCTTTCCCCTTTGTCTCGAGGGCTACAGGAGAGGATGAGTGCAAAGCACTTGCACAGCGAGTGCCCCATAAACAAAGTGCTGTTGTCGAGAGGACCGCGCCCCCTCCAAAGCCTCCCCCCACACCCCCAAATCCAAAGCACACGAAGCAAAACTCTTGAAAAGGAAACACAAAGAAACAGCATTCATTCTCAAAGGGCTCTCTGACTGCGGGCTCTTCACCCTCCAGTTCCTCAAATGAATGAATGAGCGTCTAGGAGTGGCTCTGCAAATAGCTGTCTCTTAAGAATCATCTCTGCTGACTCGAAAGCAACTGTCTTTCACCGTCGATTAAATACCCACGAGCACACCCGGAGCGACGCGCTCGGTCATGCAAATTTCAGCGGAGACACCGAGTCCAGGCGGGTCCTTGATGCCCACAGGCAGCCTCCATTCATCCCCCGCCCCCCCAACCCCTGACCCCTCTCAACAAGCCCGGGGACCAGCCCCACCGCCCGGCCCCGCCCTCCAGCCGAGGGTCTCTCCCCCGCTCTCCGCACCCCGCGGGAACCTGTCACCCCACCCAGCGAGGGGCTGGCGACCAGGCCCACCTCACCCCTGCCCTCGGCTCCGCGGTGCGGGGCTGCAGCCGTCCCCTCCGTCG
The DNA here is from genome assembly GCF_005190385.1 of Monodon monoceros. Taxonomy (NCBI): domain Eukaryota; kingdom Metazoa; phylum Chordata; class Mammalia; order Artiodactyla; family Monodontidae; genus Monodon; species Monodon monoceros. Next base: position 109,679,520 of record NW_021703782.1, read on the forward strand.
CCGAAGAGGGGCGACGTGCCGGCCGGGGCCGCCTCTCCTCCCCAGAGACCCGCCAGCCTGGCCGGGCCCCGCCGGAGATAGAGCGTAATAAGAGGGAGGGGAAAGCTCTCCGAACCCCCCTTCCCGGAGTCCCTTCTCCGGCAAGAGAGCCCCTTGGCCCAGCCCCACAGGGCCCCCCAGACTGAGGCCATGGTGCCAGGACTGCCCTGAGAAGCCCCCATGAAAGGGAGGGGGCGACACCCTCATACTCACACACCGTCTCCTCCCCCTCAGCTGTTTACCTCACAGCTCCTCCAGCCTACAGGGCGCCGCCATCTTGGACGTACAGCACCTCCCCCCCGTCGTGAAATGTCCGCGGCCGGTGCAGCCTCCGCCACGAAAAAGAGTCCCAGCGGGGTCTCACCCCCCACCCCGTCGAACCCGACGACAGATGACCGCGGTCGGCAGCACCTTTGGAAGGAAGGGGAAGTTCTGCTCATTACTGATGATGCTAACCAGTCGAGAAAGAAACAAGGAGAGTTTGTAAGGTAGGGGGGCGGGGACGGGCGGAAGGATTCCGAAAGGGAGCCGCTGAGAGGTCTTGTGACTGCGAAGGAGGCAAAAAGAAGGGCCGGCGCGGCGGGAGGAGCTACGCGAGAGAGCGAGGGGCGGGGCGGCGGGCCGGGCCGGTCCGGGCAAGAGGCGTAAACAAGTTGGCCCGGCTGGGTGTGGTTGGAGTGCACACCTCACGCCTTCGGAGGTTCCTTTTCCGCTCGCAGACCCGGGTGCCCCTTCCAGGGGTCTCCGTGTGCCCGGCCGCAGAGCTGCGTTCATGTTTCCCGAAGAGCCCGTAGGGCCCCTGTGGGCGAAGGGTCTGCTGTGGAGCCTTGGAGGAGTGGCAGCTCATCTGCGGAAAGAGAAAAGCTGCACCAGGGCAGCCTTCTTTCCTTCGCGGAGTATTTACAGAAGCCCACCTCTGGGCCTACGGAGACCCACAGTGGCTTCCACCCTCAGATTGCTGGCGTTTCAGACGTGGTCGCGACGTCTATGGAAAACCACCCTGATCAGAGCAGGCAGCTTTAAAAGCAGAACCCCTCAGTTCAGTTCCTGCTCCGCTGCTTCCCAGCAGTGTAAACCTGGGCAAGTCTTGAAGTCCCTTGAGCCTCAGTGAAATGGGCATAATAACAGGAGTGAAGTGAGGATTCAGGGAGAAAAAGTATGGAGAGTGTTCAGCACAGCGACCCGCGCCGAGTGAATGCTTGAAGGATGATGGCCCTTATCAGAGGCAGGGTATAGTAGACGCTGTGACTGATACAAAGCAGCCTGAGAGAGGCCGCAGTTCAGCTGTGGTGTCTGAAAGGCTTTCTGAAAGAGTGAGCATCCCGCCGGGTTTTAAAAGAAAGGTAGGTTTCATGAAATAGGAATGGGAGAGGCGTTTGGGAAGAAAAGGACTAAAGAAGAAGCAAGCGCCTACCGGGCTGGGGGAGTTATGGAAATAACAACTTTGGTCGTGGGAACTAGTTGGGTCAGGAGGCAAGGCGGCATATGGCTTAAGGGGCCTGCTGTGTGAGTGGCTAGCACGGTGGGTGCTGTCAGAATTCCAGGAGGCCCAGGGGGGTCGGCTACTGTTAGCCCGTGGGTTGCCTTTGTGAGAATTAAAAAAAAAAAGGCACTCCTTCTGGGCCCATAGCCCACGTGAGCAGAGCCCGGGCTGTATTTTGGCCTCTACCCACCTACCCGCACCCACACTCCTCCTGGGGACCCTTGAGCCGTGCGCATCCTTTATAATCATACTGGCTTCTGGGGGAGGTGAGCGTTGACCTGGAAATTCCACCAGCCTAACACACCATGGAGGCAGCTGGGGGAAGCCAAGAGGTCGTGATTCAAACAGACGAGAGCGTGAAGGCAGGTTTCTGCCATCGTGCTGACTGGGTGAGCCTTAGTTTCCTCATCTAGAGCATAGGGGTAATAATAACGCCCACCTAATGGGGATTTGGGGTGGATTCAACGAGACGTTAAGATGTAACCAGCACAGAGCCTATGTCAATAAATGTGAGTTTTGTTAATTTGTTAGCTGCGCTCACAGTCAGCATCCAGTCGCTGCCTGGAGTCAGGCCACCCGGTGCTGACTTCCGTGTAAGCTACCCAGCATAGTCGGCCGGGGGCCCAGAGATGGAAAGCTTGGGGGA
>NW_021703782.1:109681697-109694654 GCF_005190385.1 Monodon monoceros
CCGGGGGCCCAGAGATGGAAAGCTTGGGGGAGAAGGGGCGGGGCGGTCTGGGTTCAGGAACAGATTCCTGCCTTTGCGTTAGCACCATGGCAGGAACTCGGGCACACTCTGAGACCACCAATGATTGGGAGAGTTAGGTTAAGGGATGGAGTCGGGGGATGGGCACTGCTCCAGAGCTCCAGCCCAGGAACCCCCCTTCCCTACCCACAATCTTCCTGGGCTCCGTGATCTCATCCTGCTGGAATGCTCTCCTCCATGGAAGGACCTCAAGGGGGCCATAACCACGCTGTTCCTGTTTATACAGTGTCTGGAAGAAGAATGGTAATTGTTCTCTCAATATGGACCACCAGGGGCTGTGAGAAGAAGCTGGGAAGAAAGGCAGAGGCAGCCCTGCCGCTGTCTCCGTCCACTCCCCAGGGGCTGCCTTGCTATTTTCTGCTTTCCTGGGGTTGATTTTTGTCATTGGCTAAATAGACGTTGATCAGACCACTACCTTCCACGTACCACCCTGGAGCCTCCCCGTGGCAGGGGCTTCCTGACCGGGCTTTCTCCAACCGTCATGTCCAGCCTGTCTGAGTGTGACAGAAAACAGAAGGGGTGAGCCCTTGGAGGCAGGTGGCACCCACTTGATGTGTGTGAGGCATTCATCTGTGCAGCATCTCCCCCTCCCCTTCCTGGGGACAACCACAGCATCATCCTCAGGCCACAGGCACCTGGACCAGGTCTAGCCAATCCAAGATCCTGGGCATCCAGCCAAAGGGGTTGGTACAGTTGGACATGTGACCCAAGTTGGGCCAATCAGGGTGCTTCCCTGAGTCGTTATACGTGGATGCTGAAAGGGATGTTGTCTTTCCTCTGGGGTCACTAAACTGGGATGAGAAAGCTGTGACCCTCCCCCTCTCCCTCACCTATACCAGACGCTGTGAGGAGTCCAGCCAAAAGATGGAAAAGACACAGAGAGACAGAGACAAAGAGAGACAGAGATGGAAAGAGAAACGTAGGTTGCTACCCCCTCAAACTCCGGAGTCCCTGATGCCAGCTTCACCCTGGTCCTCCGAGTTCCATGAGGCAAAAACTATTTCCACTGATGTTGGCTTCAGTTGGGTTTCTGTCCCTCACAAACAAAAGACCTTCCAGATGCAATGAGATTTGAAGGCCTTTGGAAGGACACCACTAGTCAAAAATATGTCCTTTTCAGTGTTGTAAGTTCATCCATTTGAGTGGTTCTCTTGCTTCAGCTTTCTGTGTGGCAGCCCCCTGCTTTCAGGGGTCACACATTTACTGGAGGGTGGACTCCAAGCTCCTGGCAGTAGCCCCTGAGACTCTCAGCAGCCCTGGCCTCTCCAGTCCTGTCATTGTCCCCTTGCTGTCTAGCACTGTGTCCGAATGGACACATATGTATATAAATATATGCATATATTTTTAACTTAGTTGAATGGATTATGTCATAAATGGCGATCTGCTTCTTACTTTTTTCCCCACTCAACTTTATGTCTTGAAGCTTCATGTACCTTGCCCTGTATACGTGCAGCCAGTAGCTTCTAACTGCTGACGATTATTCAATGATGTGGATCTACCCTGATCTACTCTCCACTCTCCCAGGGAACGACACCCATAGTGCCACCAGAAACAACACTGTGATAAACTTCACTACTTGTTCCCGTATGCGTCCAGCTGAGAATTTCTTTGGGATACGTAACTAGGACTAAAACTGGTGGATCATAGAGTATGCATGGACTTGCTCTGTTGTTTTTAGAGAAAAAAAATTAGCTTTACAGGGGTATAATTGATACACAAAAGATTAATGTTATATCTTGATGACTTTGGACATGGCATGCACCTGTGGTACCATCACCACAGCCAAGGGACTAAACATATCCGTCACCTCCAAAATTTTTACACAGACTTACTTTTAAGAAACACCACCCAACTGTTCTCCAGGACAGCTGCCCCAGGCTACAGTCTCACTAGAAGTCTACAAAAATGCCCACATCCCTGCCAACACTCTTAATTGTAAAGTATAATAGGGCTATAGTGACCCATTCTTGTTTTAACTTACCTCTCTCTTAATGAGATGGAGCATTTTTTAATATTCTTGTCAGTCTTGTGGGTTTCATCCTCCATAAATGGTCAGTTCTTATCTTTTGACCATTTTTCTCTCAGGAGAGTTACTATCTTTTCCTTGTTGCTTTGCAGGATCGCAACACACGGAAACGTGTCCTTCGCTGACTATAGATATTTCAAGTGTCTTCCCCCACCTGTTATCTTCCTATTAACTATATTGTACTTTGCTGGAAAAGAGACATTAATTTTGAAGTAATCAACTCCTTCTCCTTTTTTGACTTATAATTTGGGTTTCTGTGGTTTTGTTCAAGAATGCCTTTTCCAGCCCTTACTCATAAAGGACAGTTGGCATGGCGGCCACAGGTGTGCAGTGCGCGAACCAGGCCATCTGGGGAGGACAGAGGGGGTAAGGCTGAGTTGGGATCCTGGCTCTACAACTTGGCAGTGTGCCCTGGGTGAGTAACCAAACTTCAGTTTCTATACCTGGACGTGGGGATGCCACCAATACCTTAAATACCCAACTCAGAGGGTCACTAGGACAGTCCAGTGAGAGACTCATGTAAATGCCTATCAGAGCGCATGCCAAAGTGTGGGCACCTATGAATATCGTCATTACTGCTCCCTGATGCATGAGTGTCCTCAGGCTGCTGTGACAAAGTACACAAACCGCGTGGCTTTAAACCACAGAAGTGCGTTCTCTCTAAGTTCTGGACGCCAAAAATCTGCAATCAAAGGGTCAGCCGGGCTGGTCCCTTCTGGAGTCTGTGATGGGGAATGTCCCATGCCCTCTCCTACCTTCTGGGGGTTGCCAGCCATCTTTGATGTTCTTGGCTTGCAACTGCGTCCTTGGCTTACACGGACCATAAAAAGGAATCTTTGGAATGTAATGTAAATCATTGAAAAAATACAAATCCATGAGTTCATAGTGATACTCAGAATTAAGGGGGGAAAAGGAGAGAGAAAATTTTAAAAATCCAATTATGCCAACACCTTATTATGGAAATCAGCAATTAAAAAGAAAAGATGAATCATTTACACCCTGATATTTGGAAGAACTCTGGCTCATCCACGGTTAATGAGGGAAAGCTCATCTTTACAGAAAAAAAAAACAAAACAGTTAATAAATGTGGAAGGAGTGAAAGAATTAGAAGGATCACCATTTTGCAACCATCAATGAAACAGTTGATTCAGCGGTGGAAGCTGAGCCCATTAGGAGAAGCTGTGGGGAACAGGATGCTTGCATGACGACAAAGTCCTACTCTACAGACTGCTTCTCACCTCACCTTTATGATGGAGAGAGCTGGCTGTCACCTCTTTAACCCAGTGACCAAACTTAGCATCACTAAGGTGGGACAACCTGACATTAGGTACCATCAATGCTGTGGCGCACACAGCATCACCTGAGAAATATCCTTGCCTAAGACATCTCAGCTGAACTGCATCAAGCCTTGGCCCTAACGTCCAGTATACATGGGATGGAGGAACAGGTTAGACGGCACCTCAAGGAAACAATCAGACAAATCCGGAAAGCAGACCCTTCTACCAGGCTGGCCTGAGCTCTTTTGAGGGGGTGGGGGTTGGGGGGGGAGGGATCAATGTCAAAAGAAAGGGGTAGGGGGCGCTGTTCTATCATAAAGGAGGCTAAAGAAACAGGCAAACGCAATGCTTGAAAGTTGGCATGATCCTGATTCTAAAAGAGCCACTCTACGAGAAAATGGGGGGAGATTGCAAAAAAAAAAAAAAAAAGTGAGTCTGAAATGAATATGCAATGATACTAGGAAATTATTGACAGTTTTCTTAGGTGTGATAATGACAGTTACATGATGATATAAGAATATCTGTTTTTAGGAGATACATGCTCAAGTATTTATGGGTGAAGTGTCATGATGTCTGCAATACATCTTCAAAATGTTTTATCAAAACGAAACACATTTATATGTACATATATATGCATATAGAGACATAAAGCACAGTTGGCAAATGATAACTTGTTGAATAACAGTGAGGGATATATAGGTGTTCATTAGACATGTTTCACTTGCTTTCTTTTTGGAAATTTTTCATAATAAAAACTTGCAAAAATACGTGAAGATCAGAAAATAATAATTGGACTGCACAGCGAAGGGAAATCTGAGATCCTCACCACGAGATGGTGAGATACTCCGGGCTTCACTCTCACCCCCTGTGTCTGTGAAAATGAAGGATTGGGCAGACGTTTGTTTTTAACTTTGGTGAACTAAGCATCACATAAAATTTGCCATCTTAACCATGTTTAAGTGCACAGTTCAGGGGCGTTGAGCACGTTCACATCGCCGTGCGGCCATCACCCCCATCCATCTCCAGGACGTTTTCATCTTGCAAAACAGAAACGCCGTACCTATTAAATAACTCATCCCTCACCCACAGCTTCTAGCAACCACTGTTCTACTTTCTGTCTCTGTGATGTTGACTTCTCCAGATACCCCGTGTAAGTGGAATAAAGTATTTATCTTTCTGTGATTGGCTTATTGGACTTAACAGAATGTCTTCAAGGTTCATCTGTGTTGTAGCACGTGTCAGAATTCGCTTCCTTTTTAAGGCTGACTATTCCATTGCACAGATATACTCTATTTTGTTTACTTATTCATTTGTCGATAGACACTGGGCAGCCTCCCCCGCTTGGCTGTTGTGAATACCGCTGCTGGGAAGACGGGCATACGGGTATCGCTTTGAGTCCCCACTTTGATGCTTCAGGTGCATACCCAGGAGAGGAATGGCTGGATCTGGGTGGGGTGATTTGTAAAGGATCCTTTCCTGCTTTCCAAATGAGCTTATTACACGTGTCCTTTTAAACTGCAAACCACTCATCTTGCAGAAATGCGTGGCCAGACCACCTTTCAAGGACGTACCAACTGTAGTCCCAAGACTGCTATGGCCTCACCCTCTCCCCAGCTTCTACATTCTTTTCCTCAGAGAAGGAGACCGCCCTACATGCTCTTGGGTAGATAAGAAACAACCGGAAGAGAAAAACTCTCACCCTTCAGGGGACAATGATAAAATGGTAATTTGAAAACCTCTGAAGGTACAGGCAAAATGAATGTAAATTGAGTGCAAATCCTAGAAGCTGGAAGGCAGCGCCCCCTGCAGGTCACTTCTAATGCTGATCAGCCCTGAGATAGACTGCTCTTTCCCCGATGGGTTTGTATTTCGAGTTCTCTGCAGAGAGGTGTATGTCGTCCTGAATGTCTTTCCTCGGCTCTCACTTCTTTATGGGTTCCTTTGAGGCTTTGCTTTCTCGGTCTGGAGACTGAAGCCATGCCCAAGGCCCAAAGCCCCCTGACCCACGTAGGATGTCGGGGGAGAGAGGGCCTCTCCCCGCTCAACAGCCACAGAAAACTCCTCTGATGGCTGAAACTACGCAGGCACCAAGGCCACCACTCCCTGGGGCTACTTGATGGGGCTTGACCGAGGAGGTGAGGACCCACTGGGGGATTTTCACCCTCCTCAGGCTGGCTAATGAACCGCCCCCCGCCCCCCACACACACGCACAGTGCTTGTTGGGAAGAATACAAACTAGCATCCATGCATCACAAGCTTACTGATCCTGGGATGTGCCAGGCATGGTGCTGGAGAAACCCTGGGGATAGGAGGTGGGGCTCTTGCCCTGGTTGGTCAGGCAGATGCCCCCACTTATCACTGTGTGGACTTGGCTGCGGTGCCAGCTGCACCTGGGGGTTGGCGCTTGGTTTCTCGTCATTTGGTCAATACTTCCAAGTGACAAAATGCTACCTGGGACTAAAAGAGGCGAGGCTTGTGAAGGCCCTGCACCCTCTCTGGCATGGGTGAATGTTCACGAGACTCCCATTCCTTCCTCTGTGCCTGCAGCCTCGCGAGGGCTTCCTGGGAGTATCCAGAGAACACAAGGGCGGAAGTCACCGGGAGTTTATGGCGCAGTAACCAGATGCCGTGTGTTTCATTAATAACCAGCCTGCCATGTAAATTAGCACAACCCACCTGGTAGGAATCAGGCTGACATGCCCTGTTTGCTTGTTTGCCCTCAGCAGCTAAGGCTTCTGGACTAGCCCATGAAAGAGAGGGCAGAGTTCCACAGCTGAATATTTCTGATGAGATGTGATAACTTACACATTTAAAGCATTTTAGCATTTATAAAATGTTTTGCATGTATTATCTCATTTGCTACCTACAGCTCCAAGGGAAGCTTTATCTTAGCCCTGTTTTAGAGACGGCAAGTCTGAGGCTTGGGGAGGCTAATGTCTGCCTGTGGTCTGCAGCGGGTGTGTGTCAAGGCCAGGAGCAAGCCCAGGTCTGAGTACAGGCACGATGCACCCATTGGCCCCAAGTGACTCTGGAGAATCCGACGTTATCCGCTCTGTTAATTGCCACCGGGGATTTATGTTTTATAAAACATATATGAGGGATTCCCTGGTGGCGCAGTGGTTGAGAGTCTGCCTGCCGATGCAGGGGACACGGGTTCGTGGCCTGGTCCGGGAAGATCCCACATGCCGCGGGGCGGCTGGGCCCGTGAGCCATGGCCTCTGAGCCTGCGCGTCCGGAGCCTGTGCTCCGCAACCGGAGAGGCCACAACAGTGAGAGGCCACAACAGTGAGAGGCCCACGTACCGCAAAAACAGCAACAACAACAAAAAAACAAAACATATATGAGTCACCTAGATGGGAGGCGATAGATCACCAGTCTCCATTATGAAGGGCTGTCAAGAAGAGTTAGCCTCTCCAGTCCTCACGAGCCTCCTGCCAGAGGGTTTCATGAAGTCGCTGTGGGGTAGAAGGAGCAGATGAGCTACTTGACAGGATCCCAGCGCTCTGTCTGATGCCCCTCCCGGGGATGCTGGGAGGCATCAAGCAGGAACGCTGGCCCTTGAAGGGTCCTCTCTTGTACCCCCTGCTTCCCTGCCTGATTTCTCGAAGCCCCTCTTTCCTGTCTTGCTCCTCTAGGCGAACCAACCATCTTGTGAAGTGAAGGCACCCCAGAACCTCACGCCGTGGTCTTCCACCAGGAAGCTGCCCGTCCCCATCTCGAGATTCCTGGAGTCAAGAGGATGGGAGGGTTGAGCTTACAGACCGAGGGAGATAATGCCTGTGTGGTACGCAAGAGCAAAGGGCCAATAAAGATTTGTTTGAATCGAAAACATTATACACACATATGTATGTGTGGGGAGAGGGAGACTGGAGAGAGGGGGAGAGGAAGGAGAGGGAGAGAAAGGGAGGGGGGAAGAGGCAGGGAGAGAGGGAGGGAAATTAAAAGGATACACGTCAGGATGGAGGTGCATATTTTATTTTCTTCTTTCTACTCTGATCATATTTCATTCTTGTAATTTAAGCAGTAATTAGATAGATGGATGATGGATGGATGGATGGATAGATAGATAGATAGAGGGATAGAGTTTTCGGGCTGGTTTTTGCTAAAGGAAAAGTAGGCAGGAGCGCCACCGTGTGGCGAATTGCTGCCTTCCGTGGAGCCCGGGCGCCTGGGAGGTGGGGTCGGCCCGCACGGAGTGCCGTCCGCGAGGCGCAGGCAGGGCGGGGCTCCCTCCACCTCAGCTGCCTGCAGCTCCTGGGCTTGGACAGAGCTCCCCAGTCTCCCTGAATGACTGAGTCGCAGCAGGACCGCGATGGGTGCCTTTCCGGCGCCAGGAGACAGAGGAGGATTGGTGGTGGTGGTAGGAGGGTCACCGTTGGGCAGCATCTGGGAGCCCTCACCCCCAGGGCAAAGACCACCTGGTCCGTCCTCTCGTCCCCAGGACGGGTGGGCTCAGCTCAGCTCCCGCTTGCTGCATTCTGTGGCCATTCTAAGCCAAGGCCATAAATGTACCCAAGGTCACAGAGCTGATGCCAGCTGATGCTGGGACCAGAGGCTGAACCCTGCAGCACACCCAGCACAGCACAGGCCAGCCTTACTGGGGTCAGTCTGTGCCTGTCGTCTGCTGAGACAGGATTCCACAGGATCCTTCCCCTCAGATAGCTGCTGGTCTTATTAAGAAGCAGCTGAGTGCCCATGACAATGGACAGAGACAAGAATCGAAGGGTTGTCGTGGTGGGCCAAATCCTTTATACTACAGGTGACCCAGAGATTGTGGGAAGTCCGGAAGGCTTCCTGGAGGAGTAGACTGAAGAAAAAGGACATTCCAGGCAGGGGGAACAGGAAGGGCAAAGGCAGGAGTTGGAATTTGGTCTGGTGGATAAAGAACTCACCTGCCATATCAGTAAACAAAGGATGTTGTGGCCACCAAGCCCTCAGCCACTGCAACCACGCACAAGGGTGCACCCCAGGGGATTCAGGATGGAGAAAAACAGGATACTGACCCTAGATAGCTAAGATGCATATCAAAGGAATAATTTCATTAAGCCCAGACTCTTGCATTTTCCCATTCATAGAAAAGCCCTAAATTCATTAACTTGAGGTGCTGGGTTTTTTGGCTGTGCTGTGTGGCATGTGGGATCTTATTTCCCCGACCAGGGGTCAAACCCACGTCCTCTGCCGTGGAAGCGCGGAGTCTTAACCACTGGATCGCCAGGGAAGTTTCCCGGTTTTTCTTTAATTAGCAATAATCTTTTGATGTTCGACTACCTGCTTTTTTGTTTTGTTTTGTTTTGTTTTTTGTTTTTGCAAAAACATATATCCTGGTATATCCTGGCTCCTCCCTTACCTCTTTAGAACAGTCCCTCAGAGCTACCTGCGAGGCTGTCTCCTGGGCTTAAGTCCTCAGTAATGCCTCAAATAAAATATAATTCTCAGCTTTCACGTTGTGCTTTTTTTTTTAATCGACAGTCTCCAGCAGGAAGGACACAGCATATTCAGGTGACAATGAGAAGATGTTTAGAAGGTGGCAGCTACAACCCTAAACACTTTTCTGGCTTTATTCTGTGTCCTTGCCCAAACCCTTTTTCCACTCTCCCGTGGTTTTAGCAGGTCGGCCAGCCCGGGCCAATGAGAGGCCCATATCCCTCTCCCCGCTACAGTGAATGGTGCAGAGATGAGCCAATCAGAGTCACTCCCTGGCCTCTAACTGAAACTATTGAGAGAGCAGCTTTCTTTCCACTGGAGTTTCTAAGCTTATGGACTCAAACTGGTAATGCTGAGGATCTCAGCCGCAGGATAAAGCAAAGCTGAGAGATGGAAAGTGAGATATTCATGCATTGATTGATTGATCCATTCATTCTGTAACTACATCATCAGTATCTACCATACACTGAGATTCAGCTGTGAGCCAGGGAAATGAGACCCCTGCTCTTGTAGTGCCCACATTCCTTGTGGGCAGTGAGGCCCCAAAAATAAATAAATAAAGAGGAAATAAATCCACAAGATATTTTCAGTTAATTATGAATGCTAAGAAGAGTAAGGCTGATGAAACAGAAAGTGTCTGGGGTGGGAAAGTCAGGCTTTAGTTGATGGCAAAGGAGGTCTCGCTACAGCGGTGACATTTCAGCTGAGACCTGGATGACAAGGGGTCAGCCATGGAAAGATCTGGGGTTGGGCCATCCAGCAGAGGGGACAACGAATGCAAATGTCCTGAGGCTGGAATGAATGAGATCCAGGCAATATCATGTGAGCATCTGGATCCAGCCATACCTGAAGTAGACTCTTTTCAGTGACATGAAGTAATTGTTTTGTTGTTGTTCTTTTTTTTTTTTGACAACTGACCACAGGGAACCATTTTCTTTTTAAATATTTATTTATTATTTATTTTTTGGCTGCATTGGGTCTTAGTTGTGGCATGCGGGATCTTTCATCGAGGTGCACAGGCTCTTCATTGCGGCACACGGGCTTCTCTCTAGTTGTGGCCCACAGGCTCCAGAGCACACAGGCTCAGTAGTTGCGGCATGTGGGCTTAATTGCCCCGTGGCATGTGGGATCTTAATTCCCTGACCAGGGATCGTCCCTTGCACTGGAAGGCGGATTCTTAACCACTGGACCACCAGGGAAGTCCCTTGTTGTTCTTAAACAAGTTTAAATCGTGTTTCTGCAACTTGCATCTGAAAAAGTTCCATCATTTGAAAGAATTCTGACACCATGAAAACACTGAGCGCTATTCTCTGAAGCTGAGATTTCTGTCCTGTGGGCAAAGGGAACTCCTTAAAGGTTTTTTTTTTTTTTTCTGCGGTACGCGGGCTTCTCACTGTTGTGGCCTCTCTCGTTGTGGAGCACAGGCTCTGGACGCGCAGGCTCAGCGGCCATGGCTCACGGGCCCAGCCGCTCCGCGGCATGTGGGATCTTCCCGGACCAGGGCACGAACCCGCGTGCCCTGCATCGGCAGGCGGACTCCCAACCACTGCACCACCAAGGAAGCCCCTCATTAAAGGTTCTAAGCCAGGGAGGAATCTTCCTGATTGTGCTCCTTCTTTCCTCTCTAGGCTCATCTCTCGAGTGTCCTCTCCTTCCCTCCCCTTCCTTCAGTTGCCACCCTCCACTCAGACTGAACTTGGCTGCTGTCACTTCCCTGAAGGTCCTGGCCTCCAGTCCTTTGCACATCCTTCCCTACTTTCCTTCTCCCAACCAACTCAGCCTGGCATCAACTTAGATGCCACTTCCTTCACTAACTCTCCTGGGTCCATTTCCCGATGCCCCAAGCTCCTTGTTTACATGCAAACCACGTTCACATCACAGCACTTATTAGCCCAAATTGTAAATGTCTGGGTATTCTGTCCCACCTGCTAGACAAAGAAGAAGCTCACTAGGGCTCCTGTCTGGTTCTTGTTTGAAACCCTAGCATCTGGTACCTAGTAGGTACTCAGTAAACATGTATTAGCTAAGGGAATGTAATGGACCAAATGTCTGTGTCTCCCCAAAATTCATATGTTGATGAATGAATGTGATGGTATTTGGAGGTGGGGCCTTTGGATGGGAGATAGGTTTAGATGAGTCATGAGGTTGGGACCCCCATGATGGGATTAGTGTCCTCTTAAGAGGGGGAAGAGAGACCAGAGCTTGTCCTCTCTCTGCCATGTGAGGGCTCAGCAAGATGGCGGCTGTCTACAAGCCTGGAAGCTCGTCCTCACCAGAGACTCAATCTACTGGCAACTTGACCTTGGACTTCCCAGCCTCTGTGAGAAATAAATGCTGTTCAAGTCACCCAGTATGTGGTGTCTTGTTCTGGCAGCCCGAGCTGGGAGGAGGGAAGGGGGAAGAAGGAGAGACCTGGCACATGAAAGGTACCAACAGAACTCGAATGAATGAATGAATGGGCGCAAGGATGCTGATGTGACCTAGCCCTTGGAAGAGTCTAAATGAAGGCATTTCATCTCCAGGGCTGCCTACCAAGAGGAGTGGTGTTGGCTCTGCAGGCAGCCCTGGAAGGGATCCAGAGGCTGGGAGGTCTCAGTCTGCAAGAGCGTATGAGAGGCTGCCTGGGGCCTCCTGGCTTCAACTGATGTGCTCATGGGGCCTGGCCAGTGCTCTCCCATAGAGGGGCTCCCAGGTGGCTCCAGGGAAGGCCTGCCTTTACTTGCAGGCTGGGATCCTGGTCTAGGAAAGGAGTCCCTGAGTTGGTTACTCAAGGGGGCAGAGAAGGACCCTAAGTGGGACTACATCTTAGAACAACAGCTGAACTGTACGTGCCTGATACAGCAGCTTTACACTAGAAAACACCCCACAAACTAAATGCCCTGAATGGAGAAGGTGATTAGTAAGGTAAGCCATGAAAAACCGTGAAATCATTAAACATGTTAATGAAAGCCACAAGAGAATTTAGGAGGTCCTGAAACAAAATAACATTCAGTGAAAAGAGAAAAAGACCTGCTGGTTGACAATAGCAAACTGTGGACATGTGTGTATACCAAAGTGAATTAAGGGGCAAGTCCTTGAATTAATTTTTCTTTTTCTTTCTACTGTAATCATTTTTCTAATTATTTTTTATTTTTCTGAACATCCTTGAATTCTTTGCATAATGACAAAGAGTTCCAGTTGACTATGGGCAAACTGCGGCATCCAAAGAATATTCCAGGAGTTTCCACTAATCTCTCTGTCCACCAAGAAGAGAGACCAGTCGTCTCCTGTGTTTGGCCTGTGGTCCAGAGAGTACCAGCACCGCACAGACCAGGGTGACCCCCAGGCTGGAGCTCCCTCGATGGCCTGGCCCAGCAGCAGTGAGACCCTGCCCGAAACCCCGCCTTTCTCTCCATGTCGGACCTTGGACTTCAGTTATGTCGGGGCTTCCTGTCGCCAAACTTGTTTTCTTTAGGAGGGAAACATAATCTCTCCAGCTCTGGGCTTGCAGTGCATATGCAAATCAGCCTAACACTGCTCTATTTTGTGAGTTCTCATATGCAAAACCTCCTGAAATAAATCAGCCATCCCGTAAGCTGGGGGAGGCTTGAGGGGCAGAGGAGGAAGAAGGAGGTGGCTTCTGTGCCCAGTGGGCTGAAATGTCCGAGACTGGCCATCCCAGCCTTCCCGCTGGTGACGGACACCTGGAGGCAGCCCCCATCGCCCGGCCCTCCCAGTACTCCACAGCGGCCACCAGATGGCAGCACACGCGGGCCTTGGGACCCGAGAGCAGCCTGCCCGTGGGCCTGAGCGGCTGAGGGTCCCGCACATGCGGGAATCACCCACGTTCAATATCACACCTGCTGCTCCCCGCTCGCTCTAGGGTCAAGTCTGGGAAAGCGTGGATTTGACTTTTTTCTCAACGGCGACCTCTGCAAGGACAAGAGGGGCCCCTCTAAAAGCAGTTTGCAGCAGCGCAAGCCAAGGGCTTTGTAGGGGAATGCTCCAGGCTGGGGATGCTGAGTGCTGAGCTCGTGGAGTGAGGGAGGGAAGGAAGGAGAAGAAGAAAAGGGAGAAAGGAAGGAGGGAAGGAGAGAGGAAAGAGGGAAAGAAAGAAAGAAAGAAAGAAAGAAAGAAAGAAAGAAAGAAAGAAAGAAAGAAAGAAAGAAAGAA
>NW_021703782.1:109694664-109702541 GCF_005190385.1 Monodon monoceros
GAAAGAAAGAAAGAAAGAAAGAAAGAAAGAAAGAAAGAAAGAAAGAAGGAAGAAAGAAAGAAGAAAGAAAGAAGAAAGAAAGAAAGAAAGAAGGAAGAAAGAAAGAAAGATAGAAAGAAAGGAAGAAGGAAGAAAGAAAGAAGAAAGAAAGAAAGGAAGAAGGAAGAAAGAAAGAAGAAAGAAAGAGAAAGAAAAAGAAGGAAGGGAGGAAGGAAGAAAGAGACTAACTTATGAGTTCTCTACACAAAATCAGGTTTATAAGTAAATGTTTTATTTTAACTTCAATTTTTAAAATTTAATAATTTAGCCATTACTTTTTAAACCCACATGTTATTAAAAATTTCCGGAGAGTGCGTGCTGCTCCAGGAGTGGCGGGTTAGAGAAGAGAATGGAGAGTCTTGGCTCCTGGAAAGCTTTGATAAGCAAATACAGCCCAGAGCTCTGGCGCGCTCTCTATTGGCTGTTCCTTCACCGCCAGATTTTGACACAAGTAATCAGATTGAAAATCAGGTAGGGAAACAGAAGAGGAAACACACGCACACGCACACACACACACACACACACACACACGGAGAGAAGGGGGGGGGAAAGGAGAAGTATCTACTTGAGCAGAGAGTCACAAATTGACCGGGTGGCACCATCCCCAGAGGGAGCAGCGAGCTTCCCACCGTGGACGAGGAGCTCCGGACAGGTGAGTGAGTAGGACGCCCCTGCCTCTTCTTTTGAAATTTGCATATCCGACTTAGATCGTTTCCAAGCAGTTTACCTAGTCCCTTTGGCAGTCCTAGGAAGACTAAGGTGGGCTGGAAAATCTCTTTTATGAGAGGTGGCTTTTAGTCCTTGAACCCAGAGAAGAGGTGGCAAGGAGACAGTCTCCTCTGAGATGCTGCGAGCCCCCCGTGTACCTGTGGAGGAATTACCTTCCGCCAATTGTGCATGTATACTCGTTGTTGTTGTTATTTTTGCTTTTGTTTTTTGGCCGTATGGCATGCGGGATCTTAGTTTCCTGACCAGGGATGGAACCCGTGCCCCCTGCAGTGGAAGCGCGGAGTCTTAACCACTGGACCGCCAGGGAGGTCCCATGAACGCCCCTTGAAGATTTGATTTTAGTCTGACGGAGATCACCTACCTGCATGATGTCATACCCACACCCCAGCTCTCCCAGGGACCTGGGCAGGCGAGGCAGGACACAGGTGGAAGTGCCTGAGTTGGTGTCCGTCTTCGGGGACAGACTGGCCCTGTCCCCAGGGCACTCTGAGCCTTTCTTTGGCTGTGAAATAAGAGAGTGGGATTGAGGACTCTGAAGGAAATCTTAGCTTCAGCAC
This sequence comes from Monodon monoceros, assembly GCF_005190385.1. Lineage (NCBI taxonomy): Eukaryota > Metazoa > Chordata > Mammalia > Artiodactyla > Monodontidae > Monodon > Monodon monoceros. The sequence goes on from NW_021703782.1 coordinate 109,695,990, forward strand.
CCACAGTCCCAGGCGACCTTCCCCAAAGTTCCTGGGACACTTTGAGAGGGAGGCACTTCACATTCAGAGCCTCCTAAGGGGAGCAGGGGACTGACATCTCCACAGCACCCTCCCACCCAGCCTCCAGGAACAAGAGATGGGGAGGTGGTGCCTCAGCCTCTTCTACCTAATTTTGAAGAAAAAGCCAAGTTAGAGTCTGGGCGTCTGGGGAGAGGTGCTTGCTCTAACGTAGGGCTTGTTAAGGGGGGCAGTCCACTGAATCACCGTGGGTATGTGCCTGTGTACGTTTTGCTGGGAAGAAAGTCCGCAGCTTTCATGAGATACTATGGTGGGAGGTGCAAAGTAATTTTTGGTCTCTGGACGTGGATCTGGTGGGAGCCAGCTGAGCTGCACCTGCCCACACGGGCTCACTCCTCTGCACATTTCTTAGTGGGCAACGGGTAGAAGACTTCAGTCTTAGAGAAGGGGCAAGTTTCTTGTCCTCAGAGGTGGTGCAGAAGGGATTTTTTGGATAAGAAGATGTGTGAGGTTTCTTCCAACTCAGATTTGGGGATCGGAGGGAATTCCCTGGTGATCCAGTGGTTAGGGCTATGTGCTTCCATTGCAGGGGGCACGGGTTCGATCCCTGGTCGGGGAGCTAACATCCTGCAAGCCACTCGGCCAAAAAAAAAAAATAAAAAAAAGATTTGTGGGTTGGTATGTCAGTTTCCCAGCAGAAAGTTCTTGGGGACCACCAGGGAGTTATACTTGGGTTAGGTTTGATTGATGGAGTCACTCAAAACCAGTGCAGAGCGTTTTCTCAAGGCTTTCAGGAGACTGGGTGGTGGTGTCCTCCTGGAGAGTACAAGGGCTCCCGAAGCCTTTGGGGCCAATCTGCCCCCCCCAAGGAAAACTAACCTGATCACATGTGATGCTTCACTGTGACACAACCTCTCAACCCTTTTCAGAAACAACAGAAAACTTTACCCTTCCTCAGTCTAGAGGGTGGTTTTTGTTCCTTTGTTTCCAGGAATTCAAACCGATGGGAACTGCTTTGACCTCTAATTCAGAGATGCTCAGGAAATGTTTTGTTCACTCCTTTTTGTTTTGTTTTTGTTTTTTCAATTAATTTTTATTGGAGTATAGTTGCTCTACACTCCTTTTTGTTTTTATTGAGGTAAAATACACATAACATGAAATGGACCATTTTAATCATTTTTTAAGTGGCCAGTTCAGTGGCATTAAGCACATCCACATTGCTCTGCTACCGTCACCACCGTCCATTTATAGAACTTCTTTCATCTTGCAAAAAACTGAAACTCTGTCCCCCGTAAACAAGAACTCCCCAGTCCTCCCATCCCCCCAGCCCCTGGCCCCCACCATCCTACTTTCTGTCTCTGAATTGGACTACTCTAGGTAACTCACATAGGTAGACTCCTACAGTATTCATCCTTTGGTGTCTGGCTTAATTTCAAGTGGCATAATGACCTCATTGTTCATCCATGTTGTAGCGTGTGTCAGGATCACTTTCTTTTTGAAGAGTGAATAATATTCCATTGTTATGTCTATACTATATTTTGTTTATGCACTCATCCATTAATGGACATATCGGTTGTTTCCACCTTTTGGCTATTGTGAATAACACTGCTATGAACCTGGGTGTACAAAATCTGTTCAAGTCCCTGCTTTCGATACTTTTATATACCCAGAGGTGGATTCACCTCTTTTTGACATCGCATCCTCTGAACTTAGGAAGAGACATTTGAGAACTCCTTCCAAATGTTGAATAAAAGTAATGACTGCCCTCTGCTGGGGCCCCAAAAAGGACCTGGGCTCACGTCCCCTGACTCCTACATGGAAAGGGTGATTTTTTGTTTGTTTGTGTTTCCCCTTGAGTCGCGTCTTTAAGCATAAAGGAAGTCCAAAGGGTCCTCAGTAGCAGACTCTGAGAAACAACGGAGTGTCTTACTCAATCCTCCTAAAAAGGGAACCCGAGTGATGAGTTTCTTAGTCAAGGTAGGTCAGTCCCGTGCTAAAAGTCAACGAACCCCAGCATGGGATTTTAGAGCAAAAGGGAAGTTTAGAAATCTCTTAGTCCAACCGTCCCTTCTGAGAGATAGGAAAACCAAGCCCCAGGTTGGCGGCTGACGTGGTTAGGCTCAAGGTCACAGAATCCGATTCAGCCCCACGGGAGGCGCCTCGTTGCACGGAAATCACAGGCCTGCTGCTCTGGCTCCGTCTGGAAGTCAGGGTGCGGGGCTGCCTGCCCCTCTTCAGAAGTACTGGCCGAGATTCTGACTCAGGGTCGGGGAACCCTCTATGGGGATTGGGGGTTTTTGAAGAGATATTAACAGCGAGGCTCTTTCCGGAGGCCCGATACCATCAAGGCCTCTGTTATGAAGAAATCTTGGGCTTCTTACACAATCTCTGCTCGTAGCTCTTTCTCAGGACAGGTTAGTGTGAATCAAACCGTGTGGTTGTTAATTAACTACGGTATAGGTGATTGGTTCCTTTTTTTTTTTTTTTTTTTAAACTCAGCTTACAGGGGTCAAAAGGAAGTTCTCTGGGTGCATTTGGCCTCCACGGTGAGCTTGATGGCTTCGCCACTGTCACTTTGCCAGGCTTAGCGGAGAGAATGTTCTAGGGAGGGAAGGGGAAGAGATTGGGGGCCCCGGGGGGATCACTAGAGTGGGCCCTGAGAATCACCTTCCTGGGACCCCCTTGCTCCCCTGTGTACCTGCTTCTGAACCCCAGAGAGCCATTGTGTTGTCATGCCAGGTTCCAATGAGCTGACCTCTAGGGTCTCCTTGGGTTCTGAGCCCAAGGGATCACTGAAGCTTCCTAAAAGAAGCCTGTTCTCTCGCCTGCCTCTCCACCCCAAACTCCTCACGAGCCTAGATGGGCCTGCTGGATCCTGGAAGAGTCCAAAGATCAGGGGAATTTGATTTGTCCCCCATCTCGCCCCACCAATGAGACTTCTCCTCCCTGCTCCAGGCAGGCTGTCTTCATCCGGTGTTGAAAGGACCACAGGTGCAGATGGGCAGAGCTTGGGGCCAGGAGTCAAGTCCTAGCAAGCAGGGGCTCTGGGTCTGGCTCTGCTGTGAGGCCCTGGACAAGCCACTTGCCTCTCTCAGCCTCAGGTTCCCCCCGTGACCCGGGAAGACAATCACTGTTTCCCTTGCCCCAGTGGGTGTCAGATTCAGTGACGCAGTGCACGCTGGGGAGCTTCACGCGCTGTCCTGGTTTCCTCCTTAGCTTGTCAGCTCAGTTGCCACCGCCCTGAACAAGAGCCCACCCCATGGTCTGACAGCCAAGAGCACGGAGGCCTGGGAGGCAGATGACCAAGTCCAGCTCCGCCTCACTCTGCCCTGGGATTGTGAGCCAGTCTCTAAGCCTCAGTTCCTCCTCTGTAAAGTGGAGTAATAGCCACTCAGCTCACAAGCCAGGATTATCAGAGCTGAGGCTCTGCAGATCCAGGCTGCAAGAAGTATTTCCTGGTGTTCTAGCTCAGCCGCTTTAATACCTACTTTTGGTTCTAGTTGATTGACTAATAAAATACTATGTTTTTAAAAAATCATGGCTACGGAGGTCCCCCCAGAATAAAAGGCGAGGGGAACCCAGCCACCCGGCCCTCCCCCAGAACGTGAGGGTCTCCTCTCACTCTGCCCAGGCTCTGGCCTCTTCAGGGGGCTCCTGAAGCCAAGAGTTAGAAGGGGGCAGGAAGGGGCAGTGTGTGGAGCCCTGGGCGGGGGGAGAGGGGGAGGCATGAGGAAGAACACTGTCCCTGGGAGATAAGAGCTGCCCCACAAGCCTGGGGAGGACAGCAGGCTGGCTAAGCCTCGTGTGGTCAAAATCTGACAGCTGGACCGGACCCCAGAGGCCATCAGGTCCCACGCCCTCATTTCAGGGCCCAGGGGGAGGGGCCTGGAGCGTGTCTCGGCTCCTGGTCAGGGCTTGACCCCATCCATAGAGCGTGCCGGCTTTGGGTCAGGCACTGGGGATGCCACCAGACCAGACAGGACCCAAGCAGTGCCTGCCCTCCCAAAGCCTCTCCTCTGTGGGCTGAGTACCTCCATCCCCCCAGCAGCCCAGGCACCACACTGGGCCCTTTACACAATTGTTTGTAATAAATAAAGTTCCTTTCTCTCCCCAGCAGTCCCAGGAAGTTGGTTTGAGATCGCCATTTAGCAGATCCGGACACTGAGGCCTCCATTCAGGAAGGCTGGGCCTGGAATGGCCCCTGGCAGAGCGGCATGGCCCAAACTCCTGCTGCCCCCAGAGGGGCGGGCAGGTCTGGGCACGGGTGTGGGTACCTCTTCTGCCTGCTCTGGGTCATCCCCTTGGGGAAGGGGTGGCTCCCAGGGCCGCTCCCAAGGCAGAGCTCCAAGCTCCCTCTCTAATCTGCCTGCTCCCAGCCGGCTCCTTGGCCACGGCCTTATCAACCAGGCCCTCGCTGTTGTTCAGAGCTTTTTCCCGCGATCTGTTTCCCCGCGCTTGGCCCTATCACGCCTGCAGCCTTGCCTGGTGCCTGGGCTGGCCCAGGAGTGGGGGGCTCCTCCTCTGAGGCCAGGGGAATGGGCCCAGCTGAGCTGCCATCAGCACCGGCATCAGCTGAATATTTCCTCTGAGCTTCTGCCTGGGGGTGGCATGGGGGTGGCCGGGACAGAGGACCACCAGGAGATGCTCTGTCTCCTGGGAACCCTCAGGAGAGCCTCATGGCTGGGTGCAGGGATGTGAAACATTTTGGGGGGTTGGGGCGGCGGGCAGGAGATACTCTCTGCCCCAGAGGGCTCTGCACCAGAAGCCAAGAGTACCGGGTAGTCAGGCTGGTCCAGCTCCGCACTCCCCAACCCGCTGACCCGTGGGTTCAGTGATGGGCCTGGGCTGGGCTGCCCCGTGCTCAGTCCCTAGAGTTGGTGGACATTGGCCTCTTCCTGCCTGTGCACAAAATGACCTCAGGCCTCCAGTGGGGTTCTCTCAGGCCTCGAGCTCCACATAGAACCTCAACCATCCCCTCCACCCACGAGGAGAGACGAAAAGCCCCTCCGTCTCTGTGGGCCAGATTCTGGGCTGGAGCTGTGGACAAGGTGCAGCCCCGCTCTGGCTACGTCAGCACCCAACTTGCACAATAACGTGGATTTGCGATTGAAGTGGCCCCCCTCGTTGCAGCCCACCTGCCAGGTTCCTCTCTGATAGGCGCTGAGCACGTACTATGCACTCACCAGCACCATCAACCGGGATTACCATCTTACAGAAAAGGTAATAGGCCCAGAGAGGTTAAGCGTCTACCCCAAATTGCAGAGCGGGTGAGCTGGGATTCTAACCCATGAGCATCTGACTCCAAAACCTGTGCTCAGACCACAACTTTCCACGGCCTCTGAATGCAGACCCCACCGGGATGCAGATGCAGTTTTCTGGGTGCAGGGTGCAGAGTGTTTCACAAATGGAGGTACCCCTGCCCTTCCTTCTCTGCTCCCAGTGTAACTCAGGGCATGCAGCAGGGGCAGGCTGACCTGGGGTTTTCTAGAAGTGGGTGTGTTGGTTTTCCAGCAAGAGAGGAGTGAGGGACACTAGGCTTTGTAGCCGCTGTAACAAAATACCATAAACTGGGTGGCTTAACACAACAGGGATGTATTCATTCAGGGTTCTGGAGTCTAGAAATCCAAAATCAAGGTGTCAGCAAAGTCAGCTCCTCTGGAGTTTCTGAGGGAGCATCTGTTTCAGGCTTGTCTCCTAGCTTCTGGTTTGCCAGCAATCCTTGTCTTGAAGCCGCATCCCTCCAAATCTCTGCCCCCATCTCCATGTGGCCCTTCTTCCTGCACGTGTCTGTGTCTGTGTGTCCAAGTTTCCTTCTTCTTATAAAGACACTTGTCACATTGGATTTAGGGTTTCTCTGCACCTAGTGTGACATCACCTTAACTTGATTACATCTACAAAGACCCTATTTTCAAATAAGGTCACATTCACAGATTCTGGGTGGACGTGAACTTTGGGGGACAGTATTCAAACCAGGACAGTGGATTTTGGTTTTAGGAGGAGGTCCTAAAATATAGAGGAGTATCGTCCTCTCGTCCTTCCTAAACTTTCTCGTCTTCTCCCCCTATAGGTGTGGGGCACCCGGTGACGATGCCACGCTCCTTCCTGGTGAAGAGTAAGAAGGCTCACACCTACCACCAGCCTCGTGCCCAGGAGGATGGGCTCCTCTGGCCTCCTGCCCTTGGTCCTGGTGAGTCACAGCCCGGGCTGGCCTTCTGCTGTACCCGCCAGGACTCCCTGCCCATGTGATGGGGGTGCAGCAGCATCCCACCGGAAGTAGCCGCTCTTCCAAGTCTGGAAACAGGAGGAGTTCAGTAAATGTGGGTTGAATGAATGAATAAATGCACCTATCTCTTCTCACCCCATGGGGGTGATGAGAGCATCCTGACTGGCGCTTCCCTCAGCAGCTGACGTGTGACTCGTAATCAGAGGGCTGATCTAGGGCTGATCTAGGGCTGAGGGCGGGAGCTCAGAACGGAGACTGGTCCGAGAGCTCTCCTCGGTGGGGGGGAGGGGAGGGGGAGGGGAGGGAGGGGA